>NC_068355.1:63072431-63347431 GCF_020536995.1 Dreissena polymorpha | reverse complement strand
TTGTTTTAACTATTACTAAAAACGCTGAAAGTATTTTTAGCTGAATCGACGAAGCATTCGCCAATCAGAAGAACTATGTTGTTAATAGCTTCCTTATCATTATCAATCGTATCATTATATAACAAATTCTGAATCAAGTTAACTTTTTGTATATTTTTAGGGATGGCAACGAATACCGATTTTGGTATTCGAATATTCGGTCATCCTTCCTAACGAATATTCGGATATTCGATCAACATCTGTCGGAAAAAAAATCAACAAAATCAGCTTTGTTTACCGTACCATTACTCTGTGAATTCTTCTTTCGTTTTTACCAAAGGTTCACCGGAAGTGACTAAATATTGAAAGAACGTTTCCGTCGCTAATTCGAAGTTGATTTTGTTGTTTATTTATTATTATATGTTGATCAAATATTTTTGAATATTTGTTTAAAAGCTTGATCGAAAAAAGAAATCGGACTTATTCTTCATTGAAAGGGAGATGGGTAGGGGAATCGGCGAATTGGAAGGTAGGTGGGTTCATTCTTGCGGGCATTGAACGGTAACAGTCACGTCTAGCTTTCAGTGTTTATAACATCAAAAATTTCAAAACGTTCATATAAATTTGATAATTTTGAGTGACTTTTGATATTGAGATTGTTTATAGCTGGATGTAATTGTTAAAACTGAATGATAAAAACTGTTTTTAAACTTGTAATATTGTACATCTTGGGCGAAATACCAAAAACATTTCTTTCAGTAAAGTACCTGATTGAATACTGAGTTATTAATTAAAGTTTGGACCTTAGGATACGCAAATACTCGTTAGAGGTTTTACTCAATTTAATTAGAGCAAAAAAAAAACCATTTTCGATTGGAGAATGCGATTTACGTCAATAAAAAATCTTTTGCATAAGTTTTTATTTGTTTTTTACGCCAAGTCGGCTTTTCCTTTACTCATTTAATCTTTGATAATTTTAAATGTAATTCGAGTCATTAGATCAAATGCGGGTCGGTGTTTTAATTGCCTATGCAATTTGCACCTGTCATAATTTGACACAAATTGACTGTCTTTGGTCAATTTAAGTTTCCCGGGATTTATGACATGTGTACTGGCATCACCATAGCGACGCATTATCGCGACTACCGCAATAAACACTATGAGATGAGGAACAACTTTTGTAAACAATGTTTGAAGCAAATTTCACGAATAAAAAGTCTTTGAAATGACTCGATTTTTTTATTTTTTCTTCCGAATATTCGATTTGGAAAATACTATTCGAATATTCGGTGCGGGACCAAATATTCGGATATTCGTTGACATCCCTAATATTTTTATTCGATAAAAAATCTCCATGTTTATCAGTAGTCCATTGTCTAACTTTTTCAACACCTAGCTTTAAATTTACATTTTCATAATAAAGTGATTTACGATTAAAATTTATACAACAGTGCGCGTCTGACAACAATGGACAGAACTCAGTAATCTCAAAATGGGTAAAGAATTTGAGACAATCCTTAGATGCCTTTGTATAGTCAACTACAGAGGAATTTTTACATGTACATTTACCATCATTTTTATCGAGAAATTGCCCTACCGTTAATTATCATAAGCTCATGTGATTTACAGAGCTCAATTAATTTTGTACCCATTCTATTGACATTATGATCATGTGAGGCTCTTTACAATGACATATGCGATGCTTGTAATATATGGTTAATACTTATGTCGAAAACATCATTAGGATTGATATCAATTAGTTCGCATAGGAAATTGTCAACAACAGTGATATCAGAAAGAAGACCAGTGCGCCCATTAAAGTCGCCGAGTAAGATAACATACTTATGGTTCGATGTAAAATGTTCTACTTCATCACAAAAGTTATCATATAGTTCCATAGAAAAATATTTTGGGTTGTCAGGGGGTACATAAACTACCCCAAAGATAAAATCCTCGTCAGCGTTAAATAACCGCTTATCTAGTTTAAACCAAAGCACGCATTTACAATCTGTATCAATTAATTTAAAATCTTGTTGCAACTGATTTTTAATGAAGACACCTATACCTACGGATTTTTTTAAGTTTTCTGTTTTCGAGTTTTAGATACAAAGTTAAAGTTCTTGAAATCAATAACGTCAAATTCATCTAAATTCGTTTCAGAGCATGCAAAAATATCGAAGCTTGAAACCATGTTACAAAATTCTGGTATAAGTAATTTAAATTTTAAGCCACTTACATTAAGGAAGGAAAATATCACACTGCGCGGAGACTCACCACCGTGGCAACCCTATAAATGAGTGTCCATGGACGCCGGCTGTTCGGATTTGCGTTGACTACTTCTGAGCTGGGTAGCTGGAGTCCGCTGTGGACTCTGGCCGGTGCTGGGAGCCGCACAGCCAGATGGGTTGGGGTGTACCACTCAGGGGGGGAAAACAACACATATCCTACTTGATTGTATACTCAATATAAAGAAACGAAATGTGTGAAAACAATTTCAGTTGGGCAGCTATAAGCTATTATTGAGCTGTTTCTATGGCAACCGTCAGTCTTTGACTAAATAGCTAGTTTAGCGAGTATAATTCTCAAATAATTCTTCAAAATTGGTTCTAGAAAAAAAGTTTGGTGTTAAAATGAAAATTATGATTATTACCTCGTATGATCTGCAGTTAAATATGCAAATTAGTACATTTGCATATCTATGAATATTAATGAGATTGCAAGAAAAGTTCCTAAAAACTAGCGAGCCTCCAAAATAGTTGGGTCAATATATGGGAAAAAACTTCAACCACCAAAAACTTTGCTACAAAAGGTATTTTAACTGAACCTGGTAGGGTAGAAGCTTCTTTAAAACATATCAAAAGTTTACTACAATCGGACCTCCGGAAAGTTTTTTTTCAAGATGGCCGCCAAGATGGCCGCCAATACTTATTTATGATCACAACTATGTAACTATACAATCAAATTTGATGAATTTGGTGTCTATTCCTTAGTTTCAACAGACATTGTTTAAGTGTACAATAGTACTCACAAATCCAACATGGCGTCGAAAATGGCCGCCATGTTGGCCGCCAAAATCTATAAATGATCATAACTATGTAAATATCCACTCAAATTTGATTATTTTGATGGCTATATATGGGTTTCAAGGGGCAAAGAACACATTAAGATCATCATACATTGTATAAGTTTATTATAGTACACCCAAATCCAAAATGGCGTCCAAAATGTCCGCCAAGATATCCACCAAAACCTATTAATGATCATAACTGTGTAACTATCCACTCAGATTAGATAGTTTTGTTGCGTTAGATTTTTGCCTATGATTAATATGTACAATGGGGACAAAGTGTGCATTCGGTCAACATAAGTCTAAGTTTGCGACCTTGCCACAACCTTCACACCATTGTAACGTTTGACCAACCCTAGCATTGGAAAGCTGCCGAAATCATCATTGATGCGCCACAAAGGGATGTTTCATAAACGTATGAAGTTGCGGGGTTGGGGCAAAGAATCCATCATGGAAGAAACCGCTCTCAAGACATACTTGAGGCTGTCTATTGAGCAATGCAAATGTGCACATTGTGAAACGAAAAGCTGTCCAGAGGGCTTCACGGGACCATCTTCTTGTTGAAAAGTGCATACACAGCCAGTTTTCAGCCGAAATGACCAAAGAAGATCCAGACATTCAGATGCTGCTGGATCATGCCAAGGATTTGTACTCTTCCCTTTTCTGGGGCAAAACGACGCTAGCAGATGATATGTTATGCGATTTTGATCAAACTCGAGAGGGCTACACAAAAGTAGAAACATGAAATTGCCCAAACCTCAAAGACAAGCATAGTATGGCTGAATTATTAGCTTATGATTAACAATTCAATGGTGTTGATTAAAGCATATCGTACGTACTGGGTGTTGGTTGATGCATTAGGAAGTGCCCAATTTGCTATCCATCTTTGCTGCTGCTGTATACATTACCTGCAATCTGCGTATTACTACATATATCTGCAGCAAATAAGCAACATAGAGGAAACGCATCCGGACGTTTATCGAAAGTTCGGTATTGGTGTTCACGTTGTTTGTAGGAGCCATCAGTGCTGGGCTGGGCTAGGAATTGATCTTGTTATTGAGAAAACATTGATGATGTTTTTATAGAGCACATGTGGTCTAACTCGCGGCAGTGGAATGACTGAGGAAATGCAAACCCCTTGGACCCTATCTGCAACATCCGATGCAGGATTTCACAGACCTGATCTATACTTCAAGTCCACAACACAAAGACTCAACTGAAGCGTGCATCCTTCTGATCTAGAGAAAATGCAGACACAGATTACAACCTGATCAACATATACAGCTGATCCTACTCTCAGAAACATGGTCAATGGGATAGTGGCTGGGTCACATGTGGATGTTCATGCAATTTAGGCGCTTGGAAAAACGATCATAAGAGATATCATAGGAAAGTCGGTCTTAGCTTATAAATTCACGAGAAAATACAGAGCCAAATCTCTTTGGAATAGCTTGGCTGTTAATATCGCTTCTGACAGTGCTTTTGATCCTGCTCTTTTGTTCCAGCGTTTTCTGGTGGTGTCAAAATATGGAGATCCTTCCCTTGCAGTCGTATTGTCTTATGAACTGAGCTCCCATCCTGCTGCCTTCTTTGAAGCCAAGAACATACTTTGTACAGCAGATAAGCCTCAGATCGCTCAGGCAATTTGAGAGTATGCTGTAGACACATCATGTGAGGATGTGATGAACTGTATTCATGAAACAGATGCATGATAGTGACACTTTGCTGCATCGTTAACCATGGAGAAGGGCGACTTATATAACGCAATTGCCGGATTCTTATGTAGATTCAGTAAAAGGCATTACGGACAAGCGACAATGGGGTTCGATGGCTACGAAGACGGTGATTATAACAAAGACAAAACGCACCGAAAACGTAAATCATATTGTGAGTTTCAGCAAAGAAACAGAATGCTCATGTAAAAAAGGAAGACTTTTTGTCTCGTGACAGAAACAAGGCCGGCATGATTGCTCTGATCAGCACACCTCTGACTAAAATGTGATGCTATGTTGTTCTGTCTTCAGGGGATGCAGACGTTCAAATTGTTAAATACAATATAACGATCCCGTCGTAGCACCACAACGTTGGTGGGCGAGGATGCATATGTGCTCATCTTGATCCTGCATAACTTCGAAAGGGACAATTAGACCATCTACTTACGCTTTTATGTAAATAAATAGTCAAAGGAGCGCAAGGCGTATAATATTAACCTTTTGAAAGAACTCGTGCTTATTCAGGCTGTTATTAATCTTCAATGATTTTCAGCAACGGTAAAAAATCAAGTCTACAGAAGTAGGTAAAACATGAAGTCATGTGCTGGTTCATTCTCTCTTCCAAATGTCGTATATTGGATTTTATGAGTATTCAACTCCTTAGTGATGACCTCAGTTCGATTAAAGTGTTTCTTGTCTCCTCAACTTTGGCATTTTACATATCAACCATAACGTTTTAGTAACAAGTTATGGACTTGTGGTCCTTCGTTTTGTGTTGAAGGCCATTTTGGACGCCGTGTTGGATTTCTGTATAACATAATCAGCTTACAATTTTTCAGATGATATAAATGTGATATTATTGTGTTGTTTGCTCTCTGAAACCTGTGTATATACACCAAATTCATCAAATTTGAGTGGATAGTTACATAGTTATATTTTATAATCATAAATATGTTTTGCGGCCATTTTTGACGCTGTGTTGGATTTGTGCGTAATATAATAAACGTAAACAATGTCTGATGATCTTAATGTGTTCTTTGCCCCCTGATATTTATGTATAGACACTAAAATCGTCAAATTTGAGTGGATAGTAACATAGTTATGATCATTTTATAGGTTTTGGCGACCATCTTAAAGGCCATCTTGGCGGCCATTTAGGACGCCATGTTAAATTTCTGTGTAACATAATTAACTTACACTCTGTCTGATGATATTAATGTGTTCTTTGCACCCTGAAACCTGGGTATAGACACCAAATTCATCAAATTTAATTATGTTGATAGTTACATAGTTATGATCATAAATATATTTTGGCGGCCATCTTGGCGGCCATTGTCGACGCCATGTTGAATTTGTGTGTACTAAATTAAACTTAAACAATTTCTGATGATCATTATGTGATCTTTGCCCAATGAAACCTAGGTATAGACACCAAATTCGTCAAATTTGATTGGATAGTTACATAGTTATGATCATTATTAGGTCTTGGCGGCCATCTTGGCGACCATCTTGAAAAAAACACAACTTTCCGGAGGTCCGATGGTGGTAAACTTTTAATATGTTTTGAAGGACCTACCCTACCAGGATCATATAAAATACGTTTTGTAGCAATTTTTGGGGGGTCAATGTGTATATTGACCCTACTTCGGTTCAATTTCTCCCAGACAATGTATGAAAATTAAGCTGATTGAGGCCCCATCTTCAAAAGAGAAAAAAATACCAAAAGCTGCCAGTACCAGACTGTTATCAACCATTTTCATATGCTACTGGCATGCATCTTCCAAGATATTTAGGTGTAGTTTTGTCCCGCTTGCTGGTACACCCCACCTCAATTTTGGGTACTTGGCTGAAGGACTAACTGTTCCTCCAGGGGCAGGGGGCCGCATTCTGCCTCCAGGGACGGGGAGGCGCATCTTGTGGCTGAGAATGCGGAAGGTCCTCAGGTCGGATTTTTTTGCCGTTAACGAGGAGCCTGTCCTTAACAAGAACTGCACGTTCGTTTTCACGTCGTAGCTGGCGTAATAGTGGATAGAGCTTCCTGCGGTTCTGCTCTATTTCCTCCGGTAACTGTTCATTAATTCCAAAGTTCGTACCCGCCAGTTTGTAGCCAGAGCGTCGGACGCGTTCTCGCTCCTTAAAGAGTGTAAATTTCGCAACAATCGGGCGCGGCTCCTGTCTTGACGTGTTACTTCTAGCGGGCGTGATCCGATGTACGCGTTCGAACTGTATGCCGGTTATCTGAAGTTTCTGCGTTATAAACTTAGTCAGTTCTGTTTCTGTATCTTCGTATCTCCGGCCACCATCACCCATCTGGAAATTTTCTGGTATATTTGTGAATTTCAAGTTATCTCGCATACTTCTACATTTCAAGCCCAAAGGATTTTCTTTCAAAGATTTATTCAAGGCATTAAGCTTGAAAGAGCACTGCACAATTCGTCGTTCTCCTGTTTAAATTGTTTAGCTCAGAGTCACATTTTGGCGATATTACTCAAGTTCTGTGCACAACTTACTGCTACTTTATCGAATTGATCACTCATGAATGAAACAGAATCTTTCAATTCTCTGGTTGTTTTTTCATTGATATTTAGACGTTGTTCGAAGTCCTGCATTTTCACGGACATAGTTTTACCACATATTTCTTTGCTGTCAAGTTTGTCAAGTTTCTAAAGTTTTTCAAACCCCTTTTCAAACGATAGAAGTTTACTCATCATCATGCCATATGCAGTTGAGGATAGCATCATGTTCCCGGTTTTGTTTTCGGACAACACCCGACCAGTGTCCAGATCTAAATAGGACAGCTCCCCGTCGACGGAAGAGTCCGATCCAATCGCCGGCCTCCTGACTTCCGGTCTTGGCGAGACATCACTCCGTCGCTCGTTTTGGAGTCGATGCGTCGACCTTGCTGCCTGACATCTTGACTCTAATATACTTAACAAAAGGAAGGATTAGTACATTATATAACAAAGTATAACGCTATTCGAAGAAAAGCAAAATATTGACATAACATGAATGAAAGCACGCGATTATTAAACATTGAATAGACGCCACCAAAAACGTTTTGGAAAACACTTTAAAATGCTATAAACCTTATAATAACAAGAACTGTCAGAGGACAGCGCTCTCGACTATTCGAGTGCTTGACATTATAACGTAAGCCAGCATGGGGAAATTGTTCATATTCAATAATTTATTAGACGATCTTTAAAAAATAAAACAAGATGTGTTTGTGAAACACAATGTCCCCCTATATATGACCTTGACCTTGTGAAGGATGACCTTGACCTTGTGAAGGATGACCTTGACCTTTCACCCTCAAAATGTGCAGCTCCATGAGATACACATGCATGCCAAATATCAAGTTGCTATCTTCAATATTGCAAAAGTATTCATAAAATAAGCGGTTTGGGCCACATATATTTGACCTCTGACCTTGAAGGATGACCTTGACCTTTCAACACTCAAAATGTGCAGCTCCATAAGATACACATGCATGCCAAATATCAAGTTGCTATCTTCAATATTGCAAAAGTATTCATAAAATAAGTGATTTGGGCCACATATAATTGACCTCTGACCTTGAAGGATGACCTTGACCTTGACCTTTCACCACTCAAAATGTGCAGCTCCATAAGATACACATGCATGCCAAATATCAAGTTGCTATCTTCAATATTGCAAAAGTATTCATAAAATGAGCGATTTTGGTCACATATATTTGACCTCTGACCTTGAAGGATGACCTTGACCTTGACCTTTCAACACTCAAAATGTGCAGCTTCATAAGATACACATGCATGCCAAATATGAAGTTTCTATCTTCAACATAGCAAAAGTTATTGCAAAATGTTAAAGTTGGCGCAAACAGACCAACAGACAGACCAACAGACAGGGCAAAAACAATATGTCAGTGGGGGACATAAAAAGGAAAAAAAAATATGGTTTTTTTTTTGGGGGGGGGTAGGGGGTGAGAGGGGGGTAAATGTGGGGTCTGGTAATTTATTAGATGATGCTTACACCAAGACGGCCAAGATGGCCCTAATTCGCTCACCTGAGAGGAGTCGGTTCATTTTAATCTTTACCAAATGTCAAACTTGACCAAGATATTGTCCAGAAAAACATCCTGGTCAAGTTTCATCATTATTTCATCTGCGAGTCATGATCAATGAACCTATAAAGTTTCATGATCCTAGGCGTATGCATTCTTGAGATATCATCTGCAAACCTTTTTCTAAGTTGAGTCACCGTGACCTTGACAGCCATTGTGTGAATTCGTTTTTTGGCACTGTGACCTTGACCTTTGACCTAGTGACCTGACAATCAATAGGGGTCATCTGAGAGTCATGATCAATATACCTATGAAGTTTCATAAACCTAGGCAAAAGCGTTCTTGAGTTATCATCCAGAAACCATTTTACTATTTCATGTCATCGTGACCTTGACCTTTGACCTAGTGACCTGAAAATCTATAGGGGTCATCTGCGAGTCATGATCATTGTACCTATGAAGTTTCTTGATCCTAGGCACAAGCATTCTTGAGTAATCATCTAGAAACCATTTTACTATTTCAGGTCACCGTGATCTTGACCTTTTACTTAGTGACCTGAAACTCGATAGGGGTCATCTTCGAGTCATGATCAATGTACCTATGAAGTTTCATGATCCTAGGCATAATCGTTCTTGAGTTATCATCTGGAAACCATTTTACTGTTTCGGATCACCGTGACCTTGACCTTCGAACTAGTGACCTGAAAATCAATAGGGATCATCTGCGAGTCATGATCAATCTACCTAAGAAGTTTTATGATCCTAGGCCTAAGCGTTCTTGAGTTATCATCTGGAAACCATTTTACTGCTTTTGGGTCACCGTGACCTTGACCTTTGACCTAGTGACCTGAAAATCAATAGGGGTCATCTGCGAGTCATGATCAATGTATCTATGAAGTTTCATGATCCTAGGCATAAGCGTTCTTGAGTTATCATCCAGAAACCATTTTACTATTTCTGGTCATCGCGACCTTGACCTTTGACCTAGTGACCTGAAAATCAATCGGGGTCATCTGCGAGTCATGATCAATGTACCTATGAAGTTTCATGATCCTTGGCATAAGCGCTCTTGAGTTATCATCCGGAAACCATCTGGTGGACGGACAGACCGACATGAGCAAAACAATATACCCCCCTTCTACGAAGGGGGGGGGGGGAGCATAATGAGAAAACTGCCCACCTCCCAGCAGCCATGTTATTCAACTGACCAGAACCATTTTTTAACTCAACTCTTGTATCAAGCAAACAAATGTTCTGAGCAAATTTCATGAAAATTGGGCCAAAAATGTGACTTCTACTGTGTTCACATGCTTTTACTATATACATATAGAGAAAAATGCCCAGCCCACTGGCGGCAATGTTTTTTTCACTGATCCCGACCATTTTCAGACTTGTCCGATATATCAATTAAACCAATTTTTTGACCAACTTTCATGATGATTGGGCAAAAATTGTGATTTCTAGAGTGTTTACAAGGTTTCTCTATAGCCAAATTGGGAAAACTGCCACTATATACATATAGAAAAAAATGCTCCGCCCACTGGCGGCCATGTTTTTTCACTGATCTCGACCATTTTCGAACTTGTCCCAGACATCAGTTGAACCAATGTTTTGACCAACTTTCATCATGATTGGGCACAAATTGTGACTTCTAGAGTGTTTACAAGGTTTCTCTAAAGCCAAATAAGGAAAACTGCCCCGCCCACTGGCAGCCATGTTTTTCAACGGATCGGAACCACTTTTGAACTCAACCAAGATATCATTAAGACAAACATTTTGACAAAGTAACATGAAGATTGGGCATGAAATGTGACTTCTACAGTGTTTACAAGGTTTCTCTTTAGCCAAATTGGGAAAACTGCCACTATATACATATAGAGAAAAATGCTCCGCCCACTGGCGGCCATGTTTTTTCACCGATCTCGACCATTTTCGAACTTGTCCGAGACATCAATTGAACCAATGTTTTGACCAACTTTCATCATGATTGGGCACAAATTGTGACTTCTAGAGTGTTTACAAGGTTTCTCTATAGCCAAATAAGGAAAACTGCCCCGCCCACTGGCAGCCATGTTTTTCAACGGATCGAAACCACTTTTGAACTCAACCAAGATATCATTAAGACAAACATTTTGACAAAGTTACATGAAGATTGGGCTTGAAATGTGACTTCTACAGTGTTTACAAGGTTTTTCTCTTTTTTTTTACCTAGTGACCTAGTTTTTGACCATGAACAACCCAGTTTCGAACTCGGCAGAGATTTCATTGGGACAAAACTTCTGACCAAGTTTCATTAAGATGGGAGAAGAAATGTGGCCTCTGTTGTGTTTACGAGCAAATGTTAACGGACGGACGGACATACGACGGACAAAGACTGGTCACAAAAGCTCACCTGAGCAATCATGTGAGCTAACAAAATTGGGGGGGGGGGGTATGGGGGTAGGGGGGGGGTGAGAGGGGGGGTGGGTATAATGTGGGGTGGGGTAATTTATTAGATGATGTTTAAAAAAAATAATTTCGGGGGGGGGGGTTGGGGGGGGAGGGATTCTGGGTAGGGGCGTGGGGTATTTTTTGGGTGGAATCCATTGTGGTATTCAGGTAAGTTTTGTTAGTCAAAGTAATAATAAAATGTGATCATAAATAAAGAAGTTATGGCAGTTTAAGCAAAATTTTCAATTATCTAAGTGTAAAAGGGACCATAATTATGTAAAAATGCTTGATACACTGGTCTGCTCTTGTTTATAGGTTGGGGTCATGTTGGTAAACAAGTATGCAAAATATAAAAGCAATATGTCAAAGGATATAGGAAATATTTGGGGTATTACGCAAACTTTAACATAGATTTATCAATAATATGCATATTCTAAGTATAAAAGGGGCAATAATTATGACAAAATGATTGATAGAGCTGTCTGCTCTTGTTTATAGGTTGGGGTGATGTTGGTAAACAAGTATGCAAAATATGAAAGCAATATGTCAAGGGACAATGAAAATAAATGGGGTAGTACGAAAACTTTAACATTGGCTGCATATTCTAAGTGGAAAAGAAGCCATAATTATGACAAAATGCTTGATAGAGTTGTCTGCTCTTGTTTATAGGTTGGGGTCATGTTGGTAAACAAGCATTCAAAATAAGAAAGCAATATGTCAAGGGACAAAGAAAATATTTAGGGTAGTACGAAAACTTTAACATTTGCACGCTAACGCTAACGCAGACACAGACGGCGACGCCAGGGTGAGTAGGATAGCTCCACTTTTTATATTTCATATATAATAGTCGAGCTAAAAATGCAAATCAAGCACACATTAACGAGATGTTAAATAATTTTAATGACTTAATCGAAAACGATTCATCTGATAATATAGATAATGAAATAAATGAACAAAGTTTAAATATGAAACAATGGAATCAGCCGTCAGGCTAAACAATTAAATATCCGAATACATGTACATCAATTCATACTCTGGTGTTAAACAAGGCGACCCTTGCTCAAGCATCCTGTTCCTGATGTGCGTTAATGACATTATTGAAAATATTCATTCTTATCTTGAAGGAATCATATCGATCAACGATCAATTCATCAAATTCATCAAAGCATACTATTTTTACTCAGATTTCGAATGTAGAACCTTGTATTCTGTATCTTATATTTTTATAAGAAACTGTCAGTATCGATGTTAAAGGGACATATCATATGATATGAATCAGTTAAATCTTTGTTTACTTCAACCTTTACTTAATTTCAGGCTACTTTTCGTCTCCTTTAGTTTCAAACGATGTAAATTCTATTTTACCTCTACAAACCTGACAAGGTACAATAGAATTACTGTTGCAAAAAAGTACTTGTTCTTGTACTTGCTCCAAGGTGGAGCAGCTGTATACAGCAAACAAGAGACCGTCGCTGCACAGTAAAGTAAACTTGGTCGTTGCCATCCCAGAATTGACTTAAAGGCTTGAGCAGGTCGAATTATAACTGCAAATAAATAAAACCCTCATAATAATTTGGATTTATTTATACTTTTTGTGTCTCATTTAATGTATGTATATATATACAATAATATAGACAATACACGTTTCTAGTATGATTATCGACTGTGTGTAAAAAGCTTATAACACTAGAGTACAAGTGATAATTAATATTGCGATATAATTTAATTGGTAACTAAATAAAGGGCCCAACCTATACATACTGAAATTGCATTGTTATTTGTATCCCATATCGTCAAATTGCAGTTTTTTTTATAATTATATATATATAAAGTATCGTCCGATTGCTTGCCAAGACATATACGGAAACGCCAGTATTGCAGTACTTCTCAGTGTACAGAAGGGTGACTTCTCCGGGACACGAGTTTGCGTCCGTCATTGATGTCTGCTATCCTCAATCTTATTTAATCTTTTCATTGAGACGATAATGCAATAGGCTCTTGAATACAACAACATCTCTATTTTTACCAGTGGCAAACCCATTTTGAGATTCGCTGATGACCTCATGGGTGGCAACTCCATGGAGTATACAAACAGACTACATGAATGAGCAGAAACATATAACGTGGAGGTCAGCTAAGAGAAGTCGAAGATCATGGTTTACAGCACAAACAACACCCGTGCAAAAATCACCATGAACGGTGAGAAGCTGGAAAAGGCAGAATAGTATGAATTCCTAACGATGAAAGTGTACATTGGAAACGCTAAATTCATTCATCTTGGAGTGATGTTGGTACTACAGATGTTTTGTAAAGATTTATATAAAATCGGCAAATTAAATATAAGAATATATACAATAAGGTCTACTTGCTGGAAATTTTTCTGAAATGCTATTGGCTAATTAATTAGTTCTAAATCTGGGCTATACCTCAGTAACAAATAGAGATCGATCACCGTCTGATCAGCGGACGGCGTATTTTTTCGCTAATCGGGCTGGCGCCTGGCAGATGATCGCACGGACACCAAACGGGTCATTTTGTTGCATCCAGAGGCGTCCGGATCAATTTTTAGTCTCACTAGACATCGACGGACATCGGTATCACTGTACGTATATCGGCAACACTCAATGTATTTGCAAGGGACACATACATCGGTCGGACGAATCTCGTCATGATACACGTACACTTAAACCGATATCAGGAGATAGCCGGAATACCGAGAAATGTATATTGCTTGATTTAAATAACACCTGTTTGAAAGGACAAACATAAATTACAAACTAGTGGAGTGCCAAACTAAGCTTATACATTGATCTGTTTGTATTCTGTGTATGTAAAACAGGAAATAATGTTCGAGATGACACCACAAGAACAATTAACGTGCAATTAAAATTATGACATAATATTTTGATAAGTTTTAAAGAACAGCAGACGTTCGTTTTATCAGATGTTATGTGTGAGTTGTACATCTATTGCATGTGCGACACAAGCGTGTTTCAAAATAAATTGCTTAATAATCAACAATTCTGCAAATGTCAACTGCACATCAATTTGTTACAATGAAATACGAACAAATATTATAACAAAATATTTTGTAATCAGATTAAAAGATTCAATACGCGAACAGTAATGAATATTATTTGCATATATAATATATAGTTGCACATGTCGCCAACATGAATCAACCATTATAGCACGGAGTTTGTCTACTCCCTCTTTAATAGACTATAAATGCCTGAAGGATTTATTTAAAACATTCACATCTAAGAAACTACATGTGTATGTAAGTGTAAATTAAACCATTAATGTAATACCTAATTCACTTACATAACATACCTTTTATTTAACGAGTTCTCATACACAAATTTTGTAGTCATAGCCTCTTTTAATTTGACTTGTATTTGCTTACGGAAATACTAAAAAATCACATATACATGTATATGTTTTAAAAAATTAACAAGCAAACATGTTGATTAAAGAATTTTAATGTAAACAAGGTACATAAATATATGTTATGATAAACAAACGCACAAAAAGTTCAAGTACTCGTCAATGCATATCACAGAGCCCTTATAGAAAATTAAATAAAGAGTCAACAAAATTATACAACCAGATGCAAAGCTATAGTTAATGTAAGTAAGAAAGAGCAAACAAACATCAACAGATTAATAATGTTATTAAAACATTAACAGAATTTAAATACCACTATATAATAAAAAAGCATATAAACATTAATAGAAATAAACTAATTGTATTTAAAGTTTGATGTACAAGTCATGAACGGCTGAGAATCATCTATAAAGCAAACAAAATGCAAAAATATTATAAATATAATATTTAATATTTTTAAACCCAACTAAACAAATCTTTATGGAATTTGAATTACAACAAAATTACTTGATATGATATAATATAGTGATGGTTATTGTTGTTTTTCTGTTTTAGTTTAGTTTTGATTTAGATTAAATTGAATTATGCTTTCTTACTTTTTTAACATCCAATTTATTATAAAACAAACATCTATTACAAAACCTATATTTTATTTAGTGGAAATACAGAAATATATGTAAGATATGTACTCTTGCAATAAATATTTTTGATAATTTCATGGTGAATATATTTATAAAATGATTTATATCTGTGGTCGCTAACTTTAACAAGAGCTACGCCTTGCGGGTGCAGACCGCTCATCTATTTTTCTTTTTAAAGGTGTAGGGACCTATCTCAATTTCAATCACAAAGGAGGGAGGGGTGGAGTGGAGAGGGGTGTATAGTGTGTGGGTGTGGTCATTTATTACATTATCTTCCAAAAATGCAAACAAAAATATTTATTGGGGGGGGGGGGTTCTTGGGTGGGATGGTTGGACAGTATTTCAAAAATAAAATAATAAAAATAAATATTTTGTTTTTAACCATGTTTGAAAAAAACAAGAGATGTGTTTGTCAGAAACACAATGCCCCCTATTGCTCTGCTTTGATTTTATTTTTTTTTACCTTTAACCATGGAGGATGACCTTGACCTTGATGGATGACCTTGACCTTGAACTTCCACCACTCAAAATGTGCAGCTTCATGATAACGCCGCTTTAAATTTTAAAAAAATTTTACCTTCGACCTTGAAGGATGACCTTGACCTTGAAGAATGACCTTGACCTTGAACTTCCACCACTCAAAATGTGCAGCTTCATGAGAACGCCGCTTTGAATTAAAAATAAATAAAAATACCTTTGACCTTGAAGGATGACCTTGACCTTCCACCACTCAAAATGTGCAGCTTCATGATAACACCACTTTGAATTTTTTATATTTTGTTTGACCTTTGACCTTGAAGGATGACCTTGACCTTGAAGGATGACCTTGACCTTGAACTTCCACCACTCAAAATGTGCAGCTTCATGAGAACGCTGTTTTGAATCATTATTTTTTTTACCTTTGACCTTGAAGGATGACCTTGACCTTGAACTGCCACCACTCAAAAAGTGCAGCTTCATGAGAACGAATGCCACTTTTATTTATTAATTTTTTTACCTTGAAGGATGACCTTGACCTTCCAGCACTCAAAATGTGCAGCTTCATGAGATACACATGCATGTCAAATATCAAGTTGCTATCTTCAATATTGAAAAAGTTAAGGCCAATGTTAGTTTTCAGTTGGACAGACACCATAAATTTGACATTTGACCTTGAAGGATGACCTTAACCTTTCACCACTCAAAATGCGCAGCTCCATGAGATACACATGCATGCCAAATATCAAGTTGCTATCTTCAAAAGTGAAAAAGTTATGGCCAATGTTAAAGCTTTTTTCGGACGGAAGGACAGACTGACTGACATACTGACGGACAGTTCAACTGCTATATGCCACCCTACCGGGGGCATTAACATTATTTTTTTGGGGTGGGGGGTATAGTGTGAGGGTGTGGTGGTCATTAATTAGATGATCTTTAATTTAAAAAAATAATAATGGAGGGGGGTTGAGGGGGGATTCGAGGGGGGCGGGAGTTTGGGGGGGGGGGCGTGTGGGGGATGGTTTGGGTGGAGTCTATTGTGGTATGTCAGGTAAGAGTTGTTTTGTCAAAGTATCAATCGAATCTAATCATAAATAAAGAAGTTATGGCAATTTTAGCAAACTTTAATAATTTGACCTTGAGAGTCAAGGTCATTCAAAGGTCAAGGTAAAATTCAACTTGCCAGGTACAGTACCCTCATAATAGTATGAAAGTATTTGTAGTATTTAAAAGCAACAGCCTTGATACTTTAGAAGTAAAGTGTATCGTAACACAAAATGTAACCATATATTCAAAATTACTAAGTCAAAAAAGGGCCATAATTCCGTTAAAATGACAACCAGAGTTATGCAACTTGTCCTTTACTGTCCCCTTATGTTAGTTTGCGAGTGTTCCAAGTATGAAAGCAATATCTATGATACTTTAGGGGTAAAGTGGACCAAAACACAAAGATTAACCAAATTTTCAAGTATAAAGGGCCCATAATTATGTAAAAATACCAGTCAGAGTTACATAACTTTGCCTGCACAGTCCCCTTACGATAGTTAGTAAGTGTTGCAAGTATGAAAGCAATAGCTTTGATACTTGAGGAAAAAAGTGGACCTAAACACAAAACTTAACCAAATTTCAATTTTCTAAGTATAAAAAGGGCACATAATTCTGTCAAAATGCCAGTCAGAGTTACATAACTTTGCCTGCACAGTCCCCTTATGATAGTAAGTAAGTGTTGCAAGTATGAAAGCAATAGCTTTGATACTTAAGGAATAAAATGGAACTAAACACAAAACTTAACCAAAATTTTCAATTTTCTAAGTATAAAAAGGGCACATAATTCTGTCAAAATGCAAGCCAGAGTTATCTAACTTTGCCTGGCCAGTCCCCTCATGATAGTAAGTAAGTGTACCAAGTTTAAATGCAATAGCATTGATACTTTATGAGAAAAGTATACCTAAACGCAAAACTTAACACCGACACCGACGCCAAGGTGATGACAATAGCTCTTTTTTTTTCAAAAAATAGATGAGCTAAAAATGTTTCATGTTTATATAAATAAAACCAAGGCATTGTTCGTAATCAATGTGAAACACAAAGTCCACATCAATTTTGAAGGGGCAGTCAAAACATTTAACAAAAATTTCAAAGTATATGCAAGCCCCAGTACATCCATTTAATCGTCGCCCTCTTCCTCTACAACCTCACGACGTGACCTCTTGGATGGCACAACTGCCCCACCCATGCCCCCAATGAGCCCCTGGGCAGTATTGAACAGATTGATGGGTGTCTTGCCGTCCGTGATCACAGTGGACTTCATGCCGAGAGCCTGAAGCATCCTGACCTGCATATCTGGCCCAGAGGTGGCGATAGCTTGCAGGGTGCTTGCTCCGATGGCGTCCACCATCTGCTTGAATTTCTTGGTTTCGATATCTGCTGTCTCGCGAGATTTCGAAAGCTCCAGCTCATTTTGTTCCTTCAGGAATTTCAGTTCGGCTTCTCTGGCATTTGTCAGTTGCGAGAGCTCAGATTCTGCCTCAATCTTCATGGCTTGGGACTGAAATATGTAAGTGTTAATGGTTACAATAGGTTAATATAGTAGCTTTGTAACATCTATTTCTATTGGACTGTTTTTGCTAAATAATAAAAGACATTATTTTAGTCACTATATAAAGAGAGAATATTATGTGAGTTTTGGATAAATATCAAGATTATCATGCAAGGCTTAGAACCATGTTAGCGTGAGGCTTGCCGAGCACTACCATGGTTCGAGTCGAGCATGATAAACTTGATCTTTAACCCAAACTCTCATAATATTCTATTTATCCTATTATTTCCTCCCCTTTCCCATTAATAATTATAAAATATCGCATTTTTTTATGATTTTATCTTTCCGTAGTTGACAAAAACATATTCTACAATTTTTGGAAAACCCCAAATCTGATATAAAAATAGCGATAGTATAAATCTCATGTTTATACGATCGTTTTATATAATCGATTTTCATCTGGTAATAGGATAAAAGACTGCACTTGATAACAAGTTCTTACACTTTTGCCAATTTAAAAATGTTAAAAATGAGTATGGGGAAAAGATCATTGTGATATGTTCATAGAAACCATTCTATCAAAAAACTCAATACCATTAACTCACAAAATGACCCCTATAAACAAAATATCATTTGTTTACCTCAAAATAATATTACACTGAGTCAAATTGTGCATTATCTTCTTCAGCCTTTTACCTGATACCCAATCACAAGCAATTAGCATTGTACCTTGAGTTTGGCCTGCTCCACAGCAGCCTCTCCTTCAATCCTGGCGGCCTCAGCGCGGGACTGGGCCTCTGCCTTCGCCTGACCTGTTGACTCAACAGCTGAGCTGAGGGCCTGCAATTCCAGCAGGTCTCGACGGGCTTTCTCTGCCTCTGCTTCGTCACTGATCTTCTGGCGTTCTAGACGACCCTTGGCTTCCTGCTCGAGCCTCTCAGCCTCATGTCTGAAAGACCATTGTGGAGAAAGATAGAGCAATGCAGATTTGTTAAATATTAAATCAGTATTAGTACTGAAATAGTTTTGCAACCCTGATTTTTGTCATGGAAGTTGTACAATAATTTACGATGTATCATGTGCACCTGGATTTTTAATGCAACACAAATAATTTTTCAAAATCAGCTGACAAGTAGATTCTTTTTATTTAGGTCAATCAGGATCTGAGTTTATTGTGCATTTGTATTTCTGAGGTAAACAAGAGATTATGTAATTGTTAACGAGATAGCCCGGTAGCACGCAGTTCAAGCACTCCGAGTGTTGGAGACATGACCTGGTAGTTTTTTTATCCAACTTGATACAAAATCAAACATCACCCATATATAGAAAAAAATAAACACTATGACCAAGTTTCCTCGAGACTTTGCCATACAAGTGGCCTCTTAAGTAGCAAAGAGTGATTTTTTAAGACTTTGTCTACTGATCTTGTTTTTCAATTGCACCTTACTCAGACTCAAACTTTGCCTAGATATTTTCAAGATAAACATTATGACAAACATTTTCAATCAATAGTGATAAATGTTGCAATTAGATAGAAACAAGAGCTGTGTTTGTGAAAAAAATGCCCCCTACTGTGCTGCTTTGAAGCCATATATTTGACCTTTAACCTTGAAGGATGACCTTGACCTTTCACCACTCAAAATGTGCAGCTCCATGAGATACACATGCATGCCAAATATCAAGTTGCTATCTTAAAAATTGCAAAAGTTATGACAAAGGTTAAAGTTTGTGACACAGACAATGACAGACAGACAATGACAGACAGACAATGACAGACAGACAGGCCAAAAACAATATACCCCTGATCATTCGATCTGAGGGCATAAAAATGTGTTTAAGCTTTTACATAGTTACCTCAATTGTCTATGCACGTGATCCAGATTATTTATTTGCCTTGATATAGTCAAGTAAAACATTCTGACTAAGTGTAATCAAGCTAGAGTAATAAATGTTGCCCTTTGAGAGATGAAACTGTTTTAAGGCTTGGACCTTGTGACCTCGATTCTAGACGCACATGATCAGATTTGAAATATGCCTAGGTATTTTCAAGATTTACATTCTGACCAAGTGTCACCATAAGAGTTATCAAATAGGACCTGTTTATCTTGCTTTTGGTAAAAATTGGCCTAGATATTGGCCTAGATATTGTTAAGATAAGCATTCTGACCAAGTGATATCAATATTGAGTCATAAATTGGCCTCTAAAGTTGTAGAAAGGTTTTTATAAGATTTGACCTGAAGATCAAATTGTTCAACGCTCATACTAGCAAACTCTGACCAGCAATCAATATTTGTCTACTGGTTAATTTCTCACCTTGCTGTGGCCTCCTGGGAGTTGGTTGTGATCTCGATTGCAAGCTGAACGGATTTCTGCAGAGAGTCACGAGTCCTCTGGTCCACTGGCTCCACGGACTGAATGTCGATGCTTGTGATTATCAGGTTGTTCTGCTTAAACATGAAGTGGTCTCGCACTTTGCCCTTTTCGTCAAGTCCGAACACAGATGAACGAATTACACGGGCGGAGTTTTTGTGGAAGTCATCGAAGGGCACCTGTGCCACTGCCCCTCTTACCCTGGAGGCAATGGCTTTACAGGCGTCCCCAACAAAATCTGGGACACTGAATATCATGGCAGCTTCATCTAATTTGCCTTTGTCCTGAATTTCAAAGTGCCTAAAACAGACAAAATGGGTGTTGATCAGTTCACATGATTCACAACAATCAGAGAATTTTTTTTTTTTAAGATATAAAAAAATTTTGTTTAAACTGCAGAATTAAGACCTTAAAGAAAGTAAATGGTAGAGAGAAGTTTTAGTAGGCAAATGGCATTAAAACACTTTTGAGGTATTGAAACTAAACAAACATTGAACTTTTTTGATAACTTTACATACACAAGTTTCACATTTTAAGTTTTTTTCCCCAATATATTCTTAACAAGAGATATGTTTGTCAGAAACACAATGCCCCCTTACTGCGCCGCTTTGAATAAAATTTCTATTTATCATTGGCAGGTATAGAATTCATCTCCCTTTAAAGCTTATTATTACTACCGTTGGATTTTGTCAAATCCAACCGCGGGGGGGGGGGGGGGGGGGTCTGTAGACAGTCAAAAATGACCAAGTCAGACGTCACTGACAACCAAGGCCTGTGGTTTCTCAAAGAGATCATAGACAGAGTGCACAGGTATGTAATGTAATGAACCCTTCCATTCACAAATTAGTACAGGAAAGAAATGATAATCATATCATTTAAAAAAAAAAAATTTGACAAATCAATCATTTGAGTTGTAAATAATCAAACTAAAAAATTTGTACAGTAACTGTAAAAAGAACTTGAATTCTTGGTAAGGAAATATATAATCTGAGATTTATAATTATATAAATTACTTCCCTTGAAAATAATTGTCTCTAACAAATCTCTATTTTTAGTAGCAAATAATTAAAAGCCACTACCGTGACTGTAGATTCACCACTCAAAATGTGCAGCTCCATGAGATACACATGCATGCCAAATATCAAGTTGCTATGTTCTATAGTGAATAATTATTTCCATTTAAAGCTTATTACTTCTCTTGGATTTGTTTTTTTGACCTTAGACCCTGAAGGATGACCTTGACCTTTTACCACGATGTGTTTGTCAGAAACACAATGCCACCTACTGCGCCGCTTTGATTTATTTAACAAAAATATATAATTCGGCAGGTCAGATAATTGTCCATTTAAAGCTTATAAGTTCCCTTGGATTTGTTTTTTTCGACCCCGTGACTTAGTTTTTTACCTGGCATGACCCATATTCGAACTTTACCTAGTTTGGTAAAGATCTGATAAAAACTATTTGAATTAGAGAGCGGACACAAAAAGTGTGACAGACTGACAGTGCGAAAACTATATACCCCCTTTTCTTCGAAAGGGGGCATAAAAATGATGGTCATAGAATCTTGCTGGAGAGCATAGAAATATAAAGTGATACACAATTTTATAGAACTGAAAGTCAATAAATAATACACATTAATGTGATTTTTCAAATTGGCTCTTCACCAACCAGTTGTACGAGAGCTGCAGAGAGAGGCGGGCGTGGTCAGAGGTCTCAACCGTGATAATGTCCGTCATGAAGTCAGGCCCCAGCATCAGACACAGGGACTTAATCTCATTTGGCTTCTTTGGCTTGCCTCCAGAGATGCTCAGCTGAGTGAACTGCTCATCGGGTCCCAGCATCACCAGCTCTGGGCCAAACACCACTCTACAGAGGGGAACCGAAAGAATTATAAGTATTATAAATGTCTGTTTAATTTAGTATTATGCTGCATTAATTTGTATGCCCAGATATGAAACTTAACAAAAGGGACAAGTTTATTATTGTTAAATTCTATTACATTATTTCATTTTATCTAATATTTAATTCAGGAATTCATTGAACACACCTTGCTTTCTTCTCCTTGTAGTCATAGATCTGCACAGCAGCATTGTGAGGCACCCGGAAGGATATCACTCGGGTCTTGTCACGGGGCTTGGAACCTTCTGCGGGCCCTGTGCGTCGGTCACCACGATCAGCTATAGGATCCTTTGCCGCAGCTAGAAGGGCCTCCACTGCAGGGGGCAGCTCCTTAGCCCAGAGTTCTTCATCTTGATTGATCATGTATGTCTCACCAGTCACTGCACGAACCTAGTGTCACAGATATAGAGACTAGTGATTAAACCTTTTTTTTATTAACCATGGGAACTTTTGATAAAACCTTGTGGCCTATTGGTAAACAATTGCTATCAACACTTTTGATACACAATTGACACAAATGATTAATGATGGGGACATGGATAAACCATAATGACTATTGATATTCAATGGGACTATAGATAAACTATGGGAAATTCAATAAAATGTGGGGACTATTGATAAGACATTGAGACTAGAGATAAACCATTGGGACTATTAATACACAATCGGGGCTATTAGTTAATCATTTTGACAATTGATTAACCATTTGGACTATTTATTGAACCAATCCAATTTTGAAAAACCAATATTACTTTTACTACACTACGGTGACTGCTGACTAACAATTGGACTATTGATAAAAGAAAAACCTTGGAACTGTTCATAATCAAAGGAACTATAGATAAACCATTGTGACTATATATAAACCAACGGGACTATTGATTACCCATTGGGACTTTTGATAAATGATTAACCATGGAGATTATTAAGATAACATTGGCACTATTGATTAATGATAAACCATTAGCACTATTGATATTAAATGGGGACTTTTGATAAACAATTGTTATTTGAACAATAAATCAACAGTTGGGACAATCAATAAACCATTGGGACTATTGATTAAAACCATTTGGACTATTGATAAACAATTGCAATGTTGAACTGTTGATAAACAAGTTAAACTGTTTTTAAACAATTGGTATTAATGATCAACCATGGGGACTGTTGATTAAACATTTGCACTATTGATAAACAATTGCAATTGGGAATATTGATAAACAATTGGGACTACTGATAAACTATAAAGATAAATAAAAAATCATGGAGTCTATTGATATAACATTTAGACCTTTGAAAAACCATTAGGACTATTCATAAAGAATGGTTTCGCACTGATTCTTGAGAGAATCCCAAAGGATGCTATAACTCGTTGAAAGTATTGCAGATATGCATTTACAGTAAATTATTTAATAATTAACTGGTTTACAAAACATAAAAGTAAAATGAACAGGAAAAGGACAATGTATCTCCATGTCCAGTTTTCTTACCCTTCCAGTCTTGATGTCCCTCACGTACACGCCCTCATTCTCATCCAATGGGATCGCCTGTCTCTTCATCACGACCTCCACCTCAACTGGCGGCACATACTCCTTGGGGCCACGAATCATCCAGCGATCACCAGGGCGACGTGTCACATCCTGAAAAGGGACACACACAAATATATACATATAATGCATTATCAAATGTTAACTACCACTACTTAATGTGCCCTTCCCCCTCTATGAATGTCTCATATGCCAACATCACTGTATATCTCAGTATCTCTTCATACCCTACCCTGTCTATGAATGTCTCATAACTAATACCACTCTACATCTCAATGTTTTTTAACCCATATATAAATTTCTCATTAACCAGTACCATTGTACATCCAATGCCCCCTACCCCATCTATTAATGTTTAATTAACCAACATCACTGATCAGTGTGCCCAACCCTGTCTATGAAAGTCTCATTTACTAATACCAATTAATGTATAATTAACTAAAACCACTGTATATTTTAATATGCCCTACCCCATCTATGAATGTCTCATTAACTAAAACCACTGTTCATTTCAGTATATCGTCACGCCCTATCCCGTCTATGACTGTCTATATAACTAATTCCACTGTACATCTAAATGCACCCTACCCTGTCTGTGCATTTCTCATTAACTAACACCACTGTTCATCTGTTTGCCCTACTCTGTCTATAATTGCCTCAATAATTAATACCACAGTACATCTCAATGTGCCCTACCCCATCTATGAATGTCTCACAACTAATACCACTGTACATCTCAGTATATCTTCACGCCCTACCCTGTCTATGATTGTCTCAATAGCTTATACATGCATCACTGTACATCTCAGTGTGCCCTACCTTGTCAATGATTGTCTTAATACCAAATACCTCTGTACATCTCAATGTGCCTGACCCCATCTTTGAATGTCTCATTAACTAAAAGCACT
The DNA here is from genome assembly GCF_020536995.1 of Dreissena polymorpha. Taxonomy (NCBI): domain Eukaryota; kingdom Metazoa; phylum Mollusca; class Bivalvia; order Myida; family Dreissenidae; genus Dreissena; species Dreissena polymorpha. The sequence goes on along the minus strand of NC_068355.1, from coordinate 63,322,430 downwards.
GAACATCTCAATATGCCCGACCCTGTATATTAATGTCTCATTGCCTAACACCACTTTACATCGCAGTGTGCCCTACCCTGTCTATAATTGTCTCAATAATTAATACCACAGTACATCTCAATGTACCCTTACCCAGTCTATAAACAACTCATTAAACACCACTGTAAATCTCCTTATATCTTCACGCTCTACCCTGTCTATGAATGTCTCAACAACTAATTCCACTGTACATCTTTATGCACTCTACGATGCCTGTGTATGTCTTATTAACCAACACCACTGTTAATCTCAACATACCCTACCCGTCAGTGAATGTCTCAATAACTTATACCACTATATATATAAATGTTCCCTATGTGTCAATGAATGTCTCATTAAAAAACTCCACTGTACATCTGAGTATCTTTTCACGCCCTAATCCTTCTATAAATGTCTATGAATGTCTCATTAACCAACAGCACTGTTCATCTCAGTGTGCCCTACCCAATCTATGAATGTCTCATTAAGCAGTTCGACTGAACATCTCAGTATACCTTACCTCGTTTGTGCATGTCTTATTCACAACAAGAGCTGTCTCCATCGGAAGACATATGCCCCATAAAAACTCTTTTTTCGAAACCTAAACGCAGATTTTGAAACCTTAACGCGGACCCTAAGTTCAAGGTAAAAGTCAAAGGGGTCAAAATGTGTGTGCATATGGAAAGGCCTGGTCCATATACACATGCATACCAAATATTAAGGTTACATCTGAAGCGATATAGAAGTTATGTGCATTTTTCGAAACCTAAACGCATAAGTATGCTGGAAAGACAGAAGGACAATGCGATCACTATATGCCCTCCTTCGGAGGCATAAAAATACCACTGTACATCTGAATGTGCCCTACCCAATCTATGAATGTCTAATTAACCAGTACCACTGTAAATCTCAATGTGCCCTACCCTGTCTATGAATGTCTCATTAACTGGTGCCACTGTACATCTCAATGTGGCCTTCCCAATCTATGAACGTCTCATTAACTGTTACCACTGTACAACTCAATATGCCCTACCCCATCTATGAATGTCTGATTAACTAACACCACTGTACATATCAATGTGCCCTACCCCATCAGTGAATGTCTCGTTTGCCCGCAGGATGAGTCCCTCGTCTTCCCCCAGGATGTAGACGTTCTGTATGCCTCGCTCCAATTGCTCACCTGGCATCAGGAAAAATGACAGCTCTCCCTGAAACCATATACCATCATCTGTGTACTTCATGATATCATAATTGTTGTCATAAAAGTCATGCTTGTCTTTATTATCAATTTTGTAATCATTATTATAATCATTATAATAATTATAAACACATACATCTTTGTTATTATCATTAGCATCATCATCATAATCATCAAAATCATCTATAACAACCTATGAAAGGACCATATTCACCTTGACCAGCTTCTTGCGTCCCATTTGTGGGCGGCCCTTTTCATCAACAGGGTCCAGAATCACGCAATACTGACGGTTGCTAAGTGAGGTGATATTGGATACCCCAACCACCTGAAGTAACAGGACAAAATGATAAAAACATTGTTACAGGAGTATAGGTATAGAACACTGGATCTATCAAGTATCTTATACAAAACAAGGGACAAAATTGTCACAAAACCAGGTTTTCAATTTAAAAAAAAAGTCTGATAAAGGGAGACAACTCAAACTGAACTGTTTATAATTAACCCCCTTTGTTTCAAAATAAATCTATTTTTAAATGTGGCGACCTTGACCTTGGAGATATTGAGATAATTCTTTAGTGCGACACACCGTCCAATGATGGTGAACAAATGTGCTAAAGGATTTTAAAACCTCACAATGAATGACATAGTTATGGCCCTGCTAAGCTCATTTATGGCCGTTTTTGACCTTTGAACTCAAAAGTATGACCTTGACCTTGGAGATATTGGCCTAATTCTTTTGCGTGACACACAGTCCAATGATGGTTGACAAATGTGCTAAATGATTTTTAAATCTTACAATGAACGACAAAGTTATGGCCCGGACAAGCTTGTTCCGCCCGCCCGCCAGCCGACATTCGCCAATCTAATAACCAGTGTTTTCCTTCGGAAAACCTGGTTTAATATAGGGTTTTATGTTTAAGCGCCCGAAGGGAATCATGCCATATTTGGCCAAAACAAGTTTCAAAGTTGCAAGGCTTTTGCTGCTTTTTCTTTAACATGTTTACATGCGTTCAAGAAAGAGCCATTACTAGAGAAAGCTACTCCTAGATAATGATATGTATTTGTTATTTCTATGCCATTGTTGACACATTTAAATTGGAAATTCCTTGTTTGTCTTGCACCAAAAACACAACTATTTTTGTTTTGGTAAAATTTACATTAAGGTGCCAGTTTTTGCAATAATTATTAAAAGTATCTAGACTTTTTTGTAGATCTTCAGCTGTATTGGATACAATGACCGTGTCGTCTGCGTAGAAGGATCAGAAGCCTAAGCCATGATACTGCAGAATTGGGACCACCAAGTTCAATTTTATTGGATTCATTAGAGTGCAGGTATGAATGTAGGTCATTCAAGAATAACGAAAAGAGCACTGGCAATAGATTTTCACCTTGTCTGACCCCAATTTCTGATAAAAAGAACTCAGAGTATGAACCGTTACAGCAGATACATGATTTTATGTTCTTATACATATTTTGAATCAGCCTAAAAAAGTTACCATTGATATGCATGTCAAGTTATTTATGCCAAAGTACAGCTCACATACCTCCTCATACACATTGGGAATGTGTGTCTCTGTCATGTCCATAGTGATCAGCCATTCCTCCCCGTTCTTACGGACGACTCCGAAATCGTCCTTGAACGTGCGCAACGAACGCATATGGAGCCCCTTCTTTTCTGTAAGCACATATGCATTCACAACATCCACCACTTCCTCGTAAGCCCCAGGAAGGTAGGCTCCAGTCCTTTTTACCAGCCATTCTTCACCCGTCACTCGGTTGCTGCCCTCCCGGTCTATGCACTCCTTTCGGGCACGCAGTCTGATTGCCTGGTTTGGCTTGATTACAGTTGCGCGAACAGTTTCCTCAACGACAACCTCCTTTCTAGGAATGTACGTTGCTGTTTGGAAAGAAATTGTGTTACATGTTTTATTACTTCAAGGACTGAATCATTAAATATTGAACTTAAAAACATTTAATAAAAATGAAAAAAAATTGTCAACTTAAAAAAATTAACATGAAAACAACTATTAAAAACAAAAAATACTTGTTTGGTTTTAAGAATTTGTTAGTATTTTTAGAGGAAAATATTTTAATATGTAAGTAGGAGTGAAGCCCTAGACAAATATGTAAAAGAATGTTAAGAAAGGTCAATTAACTCACAATCATGGAATCATTAGTTGTGGTTCTTGTGCAGTAAAAATCTTGTTAGTTGTAGTAATATTGACTTTTTTATGTAAACAGTAAGAATAAAGATTATTCACAAAACGTTTTTCTTAGTTATTGGTTATTGGTTACAATTAATTTCAAATTGTATTAATCAGCATTTTTATTGTTTGAGAATGATGTGTCCAATCATTTGTAATGTGCAGAAACACGGAATCATAAAACTTATTCTGTCCAAAATAAATCTTAATAAAGCCCGTCTTCATGATTATGAAAAGCCTGACATCTAAAAAAGCATTTTTAAATCAGTATTGCATTCAGACTTGCGACAATGTCATTTGTTGTCTATAAGTTGCAAACTGATTCAGGCTTGTTCGCCGTTTCAGTTAATGCATATTTTACCCTGAAAGTGCCTTGATGAAAGTGTGTGTTGCCCCTACCTGGTCCCTCAAAAAGCCATTCATCCCCAGCTGTTCTCTTCTCGCCCGTCTCATCTTCAAAGTCAAGAATAGAGCGAAGTCTCAAGGCTGTGTTGGGGGCAACCACTTTTAGGGGTGTGACAGCCTGAAATAGAATAATTTGCCATTTTATGCCTTTTTTACACATTAGGACATGAAAGTAGGCTGTTTCATAAATATTTAAAAAAAAATGTTTAGCTTAATTAAATTTATAATAAATTATATAAAAAGTTCTAGTTTGTTAACTAATTTTGATCATTAAATTTTTTATTGCAAACTTCATTTAAATTTATTCTACAATGTCGTAAAAAGTACGACACCATATTTCACCCTGTCAATAAGGATGGGTCTTATTGAATTATTTTTTAAAAATACTTATGAATTTAAAACAGTCTAGGCAGGGCTATAGATAACTTTTGGGGTAATCGGGTGATTTACCCCCTGTTTTTGACAACAATAGGGTTTTTGAAAATTCAATAGAGTTTTAGCAAAAATTTTCACCCCCTAATTTTGAGCTTAATTGGGTTTTTCACTCCCGGTTTTTTAACTCAATTGGGTAATGTAGGGAATTACATATATAAAAAAATAAAAAATCTTCTAAGGTTACTATATTATTTATACAAAAGGAATTTAAAAAGGTACCTTTACATAACAACAATTACTGAATTCCCTTTCAAAGTTCATTCATTTTTGCGTTGAACAAGACCGAGTTCTAGAAAGTTATGGCTGTTCAAAGCGATGTACCCCGTTTCCGGGTCATTTTGAGATGAATACCTTGAAAATGAAATGAGAAAGCGGACGGTCTACGAATAATTACAATACTACCTCAAAGATTGATAACCGCTTTTCTTCATTGGACGGCATAAAAACTATGCGGTACATTTTTATACGGAAAATAACCAGTCTAAAAAATACGCCCGGTATTCTTAAGAATTGCGTTTCATGACGCAAGTTTTTTTTACGGGAATTACGTTATTAAATTTGTATTTGTACGCTTTATTTTGAATTTAATTACGTTTTTGGTTATTTTAATTGCGTAATAACGCACGTACGCTTGTTATCTATAGCCCTGAGTCTAGGAGTACCTGTAATAGTAAATCATGTATTTCTGTAACATTTACAGAACAACTATTTAAAAAACAATTTAATTACGATTGCATTGGATTTTGCAGGGAGAAGGGTGCTACTTATCAGTAGAAAAACAGTTGCCATGGAGTTACCTGTTTGAGTACCTCCCCGGGGTAGAGGGGAAATGGGTCCTGGGCAAGGCGTATCTCCTGGTCAGCGTGCAGCAGACGTACTTGGCCGTTGCCATCAAGTACGACCTTGTTGTCCTTGTCACGTATTATGGGGTTCTCAATCACGCAGTAGTTCCTCGGCGGAACCGTGATCATCTTATCTGGGCCCACAACAACCCTTCAACCGTGGGAAAAAAAATAATTGAACAACCCAACACAGAGGGATAGAGATATTCATAAAGAGTATTTCTCGTATTTTCTCTGCAAGTTATCGGATCTAAACGGAAATTTTCATGCTTGCAATAAAACAACATTGATTGCTTTACACCCTTTTCGGAACAGGTCCAGTATCTTTGATATAGAGAATAAAGTTACACGTAGGACTGCCTCATATCTACTAATACATTGTACTACTAATCAATATGATCAACTAGTTAATTAGCAAACAATAAGTAGGGCCAGTAACTATAACCTGATAACAAAAGGCCATTATATTGACTTGTGATAAACATGGCCCACCTCCTAAAAGTGGTTCCCAAGTTATCATTTCTCCCTACCGTGATTTATTGCCACTTCTTTGATCTCAGACAAGTATTTCAAACAAATCTGAAAATGACTGTCACAAGTTCTTTTCTTTTTTTTAATCAGGAAATGCTGAATTCATATCCTTAGGAAATAGTGTTTTTTAACTGTGATTTCATGCTGGAAAAAAATAAAGGGTTTCACACTATCTGCTCTAGAACAGTGAGTTAAAGGTGAGACTGCTGCATCAACTTCAAACTTGTCTTTGTAAGAAATGGATACAACTGTTTCAGACTCAATATGTACATGTACACAAAAAATGATTGATTGACCGTATGCAGGTTTTTTTTTACACATTTGCGATGATTTGTCCTTATTATTTAAGGAAAAATTGTTGATATTTTGATGAAAATACTTCATGTCCATGGAATACATACTCCTAGAGTAAGATCAGTGTTAAAGGTAAACTACATGTTGTAAGTAAGGGCCCTTGCTGTAAAAGGACACCAACCTTGGCATGTCGCATGTTTTCCCTGGTTCACAGCTTACTTTTTATTGTCTTGTAAAATGAAGGTGTTGGGCCATAGCAAGGAATTTTCATAACAAGGTGTATACACAATCAATTGTTTATCTACACAACATCTTGCTAACGCTCTCACTAGATAAACAAGAAACCGTCGGAGACGGGTGATGCTCCCCAAAGTTTTTTTTTGTCACAATATTGCACTATATATTCAGATAAAAGGAAACGTCTTGAGGGCACAGTAGTTGGGGGGACAAGAATTTTTTTCAGACCGCTCATCTATTTTTCTTTTTAAAGGTGTAGGGACCTTTCTCAATTTCAATCACAAAGGAGGAAGGGGTGGAGAGGGGTGTATAGTGTGGGGGTGTGGTCATTTATTACAGTATCTTCCAAAAATGCAGAAAAAAATAAAACAAGGGCTGTTTGTAAAACATGCAAACCCCCATATGGGCTGTCAGTTGCAGTGGCAGCCGTTGTGTGAATACGTTTTTTGTCACTGTGACCTTGACCTTTTGTAAGTTATCATCCGGAAACCATTGTTCTATTTCGAGTCACTGTGACCTTGACCTTTGACCTAGTGACCTGAAAATCAATAGGGGTCATCTGCCAGTCATGATCAAGGGGGGAGTGAGAGGGGGGTATAATGTGGGGTGTGGTAATTTAAAAGTTGTTTAAAAAAAAAAAATGGGGGGGGGGGGGGCCGTGGGGGGGGGGGTAGGTGGGTAGGGGGGGAGTGAGAGGGGGGTATAATGTTGGGTGTGGTAGTTTATTAGATTGTTAAAAAAAAATGGGGGAAGGGGCTGGGGGGGCTGGGGGGGGGGGGGTAGGGGTAGGAGTAGGGGGGTGAGAGGGGGGTATAATGTGGGGTGTGGTAATTTATTAGATGTTAAAAAAGAATTTTTTTGGGGGGGGTGGGGTTGGGGGGGTAAGGGGGGTTGGGGTGAGAGGGGGGTGTAATGTGGGGTGGGGTAATTTATAAGATGTTTAAAAAAAAAATTGGGGGGGGTGGGTTGGGGGGGGGGTAGGGGGGTGAGAGGGGGTAATAATGTAGGGTGGGGTAATTTATCCGATGTTTAAAAAAAAAATTGGGGGGGGGTGGGGGGTGGGGGGGTGAGAGGGGGGTATAATGTGGGGTGTAGTAATTTATAAGATGCTTAAAAAAAAAATTAGGGGGGGTAGGGGGTGGGGGGTGAGAGGGGGTAATAATGTAGGGTGGGGTTATTTAGAAAATGTTTTAAAAAAAAATGGGGGGGGGGTGGGGGGTAGGGGGGTAGGGGGGGAGTGAGAGGGGAATAATGTGGGGAGTGGTAATTTATTAAATGTTTAAAAAAAATTGGGGGGTAGGGGGGGTCGGGGGGAGTGAGAGGGGGGTATAATGTGGGGGGGGGGGTTTATTTATTAGATGTTTAAAAAAAATTGGGGGGGGTGGGGGGAAGGGGGTGTGGGGGGGTGGGTAGGGGGGAAGGTGGTGAGAGGGGGGTAAAATGTGGGGTTGTGGTAATTTATTTGATGATGTTTACAAAAAAAATTGGGGGGGGGGAGTTGAGGTTGGGGGGAGGGAAGGGATTCTGGTAGGGGCGTGGGGTATTGTTGGATGGAATCCATTGTGGTATTCAGGTAAGTGTTGTTTTGTCAAAGTAATAATAAAATGTGATCCTAAAAAATAACAAATGATCTCACACTGACATGATAAATATCCTCTATTCATTAAACATGAAATTTAAACTTATTGCATTTGTTTCCCCTGTATATAAGAAAGATATAATAGTGTATTACCTCCCCTGTCCTGCTTATATTTATATTAATCAACAAAATTTAACATTAACACAATATTTAATATACAAAATATACAAAAAATCTCATATTCTGATAATATTTTTACTGATCCACTTTATTTTACTCAAAGGATTATGTTTCATTGGACTGATAATTATAGATTTAGGATTACAGACCAGTTGCTTCAGTTATATTGTTCAGAGTTCTCCCTGTTGGCCATGTATGCATTCTTGAGTTATCATCCAAAAACCATTTTACTATTACGGGTCACCATGACCTTGACCTAGTGACCTCAAAATCAATAGAGGTCATCTGCGAGTCATGATCAATGTACCTATGAAGTTTCATGATCCTAGGCCCAAGCATTCTCGAGTTATCATCCGGAAACCACCTGGTGGACGGACCGACCGACCGACAGACCGACCTACATGAGCAAAGCAATATACCCCTTCTTCTTCGAAAGGGGGCATAAAAAAAAATTGGGGGGGGGGGATTCTTGGGTGGGATGGTTGGACACTATTTCAAAAATAAAATAATAAAAATAAATATTTATTTTTTTTAACAATGTTTTAAAAAAAACAAGAGATGTGTTCGTCAGAAACACAATGCCCCCTATTGCGCCGCTTTGAAAAAAAAAAAATTGTTTATTTTACCTTTTACCTTGAAGGATGACCTTGACCATCAACTCCCACCACTCAAAATGTGCAGCTTTATGAGAACGCCGCTTTGAAATAAAAAAAATTGGACCTTTGACCTTGAAGGATGACCTTGACCTTGAAGGATGACCTTGACCTTGAACTTCCACCACTCAAAATGTGCAGCTTCATGAGAACGTCGCTTTAGAATTTTTATTTTTTTACCTTTAACCTTGAAGGATGACCTTGACCTTGAAGGATGACCTTGATATTGAACTTCCACCACTCAAAATGTGCAGCTTTGTGAGAACGCTGCTTTGAAAATTATATATTTTTTTTTACCTTGAAGAATGACCTTTGCCTGCACAGTCCCCTTACGATAGTTAGTAAGTGTTGCAAGTATGAAAGCAATAGCTTTGATACTATAGAAAAAAAGTGGACCTAAACACAAAACTTAACAAAATTTTCAATTTTCTAAGTATAAAAAGGGCACATAATTCTGTCAAAATGCTAGTCATAGTTACATAAATTTGCCTGCACAGTCCCCTAATGATAGTAAGTAAGTGTTGCAAGTATGAAAGCAATAGCTTTGATACTTAAGGAATAAAATGGACCTAAACACAAAACTTAACCAAAATTTTCAATTGTCTAAGTATAAAAAGGGCACATAATTCTGTCAAAATGCAAGCCAGAGTTATCTAACTTTGCCTGCCTAGTCCCCTCATGATAGTAAGTAAGTGTACCAAGTTTGAATGCAATAGCATTGATACTTTATGAGAAAAGTGGACCTTAACGCAAAACTTAACCGGACGCCAACACCAACGCCGACGCCAAGATGATGACAATAGCTCATTTAAAAAAAAAAAAAACATGAGCTAAAAATGAATGGATTGGAACAAAACTCGCACTACACACTAACACTCTACCATATAGGTAGACTTACATACCAAAAATCAGCTAAATATCTAAAAACAACTCCTGAAATCTGTTCATGAAAAGAACATTTAATAAAAGTCCACTACGTAGACTTACACATCAAAAATCAGCTAAATATCTAAAGGCCTTTTGGAAAAAAAATCCTGAAAACTGTTAATATAGAGAAAATTTAATAAATGTCCAATGCCTATAACTTAGCCAACAAGATGCGTTTGTGAAACACAATGTCCCCTATATGACGTTTGACCTTGAAGGATGACCTTGACCTTGACCCTTCACCACTCAAAATGTGCAGCTTCATGAGATACACATGCATTTCAAATATAAAATTGCTAGCTTCAATATTGCAGAAGTGACATTACATGAGCAATTTTGACCCATATATTTGACATTGAAGGATGACCTTGACCTTTCACCACTCAAAATGTGCAGCTCCATGAGATACACATGCATGCCAAATATCAAGATGCTATCTTCAATATTGCAAAAGTATTCATAAAATAAGCGATTTGGGCCACATATATTTGACCTCTGACCTTGAAGGATGACCTTGACCTTTCACCACTCAAAATGTGCAGCTCCATGAGATACACATGCATGCCAAATATCAAGTTGCTATCTTCAATATTGCAAAAGGTCTGATAGAATGAGCGATTTTGGCCACATATATTTTACATCTGACCTTGAAGGATGACCTTGACCTTTCACCACTAAAAATGTGCAGCTCCATGAGATACACATGCATGATAAATATCAAGTTGCTATCTTGAATATTGAAATACTGCAAAAGTGTACATTAAATGAGCCATTTTGACCCATATATTTGACCTCTGACCTTGAAGGATGACCTTGACCTTGACCTTTCACCACTCAAAATGTGCAGCTCCATGAGATACATTTGCATGCTTAATATCAAGTTGCTATCTTCAATATTGCAAAAGTTATTGCAAATGTTAAAGTTGGCGCAAACCAACCAACCAACCAACAGACCAACCAACAAACAGACCAACAGACAGGGCAAAAACAATATGTCTTCCACTACTATAGTGGGGGACATAAAAAATCAACAGATGAGAAACAAACTCACAGTTCATCTGTAGGTCATGTAGGTAGACTCATGCAACAAATATCAAGTCAATATCTGAAAGTGTTGAAGAAGAGAGACAGTGCGACTGCTATATGCCACCCTACTGGGAGGCATATCAATGTTGAAGTAACTATGACTATTTCTGCACAAACTCACCTCTCATGGTCCTGTCTGATAAAGGTGTTGGGCCCAATCTCCAGTCTCGTGACATTCTTGTTCTGGTCAAGGACATGGATGTAATAATATGGGGGGATACGAATCAGCGACTCAGATTCTTTCTTGCCTGTAGTTGCCATGGTAATGATTTACTGGAAATAAAGATTTAAAATCTGTACTCCTTGGACTTGTCAATTACTAAGTCTCAGCTTTAAAGCATGTAGAAAATCGGAAGTTTGGCCATCAAATGATTCTCATATTATTGCTTTAAAGCATATAATGAAACAGGCCTGTCAATATAAATCTATGATTTTGGGCAAGACCAATTAAACATTTTAAGGGACTTTTTCACAGGCCTGTTTCAAAATTTGCCATTAAATGTTTTAAATTGATAAATGTGAACAATGAAATTAAAGAGTGCCAGAATAAAACAAAAATAAAGGTAAAGAAAGAAAAACAAGTTATGTGTTTGTCAGAAACACAATGCCCCCTATTGCGCCGCTTTGAAGCCATAAATTTGACCTTTGACCTTGAAGGATGACCTTGACCTTTCACCACTCAAAATTTGCAGCTCCATGAGATACACATGCATGCCAAATATCAAGTTGCTATCGTCAATATTGCAAAAGTAATGAAGAAGGTTTAAGTTTTGGTTAAAGTTTTTAAATTAGTTTTTTTGACCTTTGACCTTGAAGGATGACCTTGACCTTTCACCACTCAAAATGTGCAGCTCCATGAGATACACAGTCATGCCAAATATCAAGTTGCTATCTTGAATATTGCAAAAGTTATAACCAAGGTTAACGTTTAGGGACACACACACACATACAATGACAGACAGGCCAAAAACAATATACCCCCGATCTTTCGATCTGGGGGCATAAAAAGTCATCCACACCTGGGCTCGAACCACAGACACTTGGAGTAAAAGTCTTATAGGGCTTAAACCACTCGGCAAGCTGTTCTGATATAATCACAGAGGTATTCTATACTTTATATGCACAATCCTCATAATGTTACAAATAAAACGATAACAACAAAACGGCTAATTCAATCGTTTCACATTTGTAACGCTTTAAAATTTTCATATTTTTAAATTGTCAAAAGATGCATATAATGGATAGTTTACAGCATAGTTAATGTTCAGTGCTACTATTTCCTTGCAAAAACATAATTTCAAAAACAATTTTTGTCAATTTATCAAAACATGAATAGGTCCCATTAACATGTGTAGTGTAGTGTTGTATCCATGGCATTCACAAACACAGGGATAGCAAAATAAATTGTCCTCATTCTGTGGGTTTTCTCATAGCAAGAACAAGGAAATATTGTACAGAGTAATGTAAATTACTTTTATTTTTCAATAAGCACAGTAAAAGTAGGACAGGTGTAAGAACATGAACTTCACCCACACCATGGACATGCAATTCATGTTGTGGCTTTTGAAGCACAGTCACCATTCCTCTTGCTTAACTACAGATTAAAAAAAACATGTTTTACCTTAATCACATCGAACGGTAATGGTCAACCTTCTACAGTTCAAATCTATGAATAAGTAATGACAGTAACCTAAACTCTATGTAACATGTATATTAAAGACAGGCCCAGTCTAACCACTTAGCAAGCCAGGCAGAGGCCTAGGGCAGCAAATTGTTGGGGCAACAGTGCGGCACTATGGGCTACTTGTTGGGGCGGCAGTGCGGCACTATGAGCTACTTGTTCGGGTGGCAGTGAGGCACTATGAGCTACTTGTTGGGGCGGCAGTGAGGCACTATGAGCTACTTGTTGGGGCGGCAGTGAGGCACTATGAGCTACTTGTTGGGGTGGCAGTGAGGCACTATGAGCTACTTGTTGGGGTGGCAGTGAGGCACTATGAGCTACTTGTTGGGGTGGCAGTGAGGCACTATGAGCTACTTGTTGGGGTGGCAGTGAGGCACTATGAGCTACTTGTTGGGGTGGCAGTGCGGCACTATGAGCTACTTGTTGGGGGCAACAGTGCAGCACTATGAGCTACTTGTTTGGGTGGCAGTGAGGCACTATGAGCTACTTGTTGGGGCGGCAGTGAGGCACTATTAGCTACTTGTTGGGGCGGCAGTGAGGCACTATGAGCTACTTGTTGGGGTGGCAGTGAGGCACTATGAGCTACTTGTTGGGGTGGCAGTGAGGCACTATGAGCTACTTGTTGGGGTGGCAGTGAGGCACTATGAGCTACTTGTTGGGGTGGCAGTGAGGTACTATGAGCTACTTGTTGGGGCGGCAGTGCGGCACTATGAGCTACTTGTTGGGGTGGCAGTGAGGCACTATGAGCTACTTGTTGGGGCGGCAGTGCGGCACTATGAGCTACTTGTTGGGGGTGGCAGTGAGGCACTATGAGCTACTTGTTGGGGCAACAGTGCGGCACTATGAGCTACTTGTTCGGGCCGCAGTGAGGCACTATGAGCTACTTATTGGGGCGGCAGTGAGGCACTATGAGCTACTTGTTGGGGCAGCAGTGAGGCACTATGAGCTTCTTGTTCGGGCGGCAGTGAGGCACTATGAGCTACTTGTTGGGGCGGCAGTGAGGCACTATGAGCTACTTGTTGGGGCCGCAGTGAGGCACTATGAGCTACTTGTTCGGGCGGCAGTGAGGCACTATGAGCTACTTGTTGGGGCAGCAGTGAGGCACTATGAGCTACTTGTTCGGGCGGCAGTGAGGCACTATGAGCTACTTGTTAGGGCGGCAGTGAGGCACTATGAGCTACTTGTTCGGGTGGCATTGAGGCACTATGAGCTACTTGTTGGGGCGGCAGTGCGGCACTATGAGCTACTTGTTGGGGTGGCAGAGAGGCACTATGAGCTACTTGTTGGGGGCAGGAGGCACTATGAGCTACTTGTTGGGGCGGCAGTGAGGCACTATGAGCTACTTGTTGGGGCGGCAGTGAGGCACTATGAGCTACTTGTTGGGGCGGCAGTGAGGCACTATGAGCTACTTGTTGGGGTGGCAGTGTGGCACTATGAGCTACTTGTTTGGGCGGCAGTGAGGCACTATGAGCTACTTGTTGGGGTGGCAGTGAGGCACTATGAGCTACTTGTTGGGGTGGCAGTGAGGCACTATGAGCTACTTGTTGGGGCGGCAGTGAGGCACTATGAGCTACTTGTTGGGGTGGCAGTGAGGCACTATGAGCTACTTGTTCGGGTGGCAGTGAGGCACTATGAGCTACTTGTTGGGGTGGCAGTGCGGCACTATGAGCTACTTGTTGGGGGCAACAGTGCAGCACTATGAGCTACTTGTTTGGGTGGCAGTGAGGCACTATGAGCTACTTGTTGGGGCGGCAGTGAGGCACTATGAGCTACTTGTTGGGGGCGGCAGTGAGGCACTATGAGCTACTTGTTGGGGTGGCAGTGAGGCACTATGAGCTACTTGTTGGGGGCAACAGTGCAGCACTATGAGCTACTTGTTGGGGTGGCAGTGAGGCACTATGAGCTACTTGTTGGGGCGGCAGTGAGGCACTATGAGCTACTTGTTGGGGCGGCAGTGAGGCACTATGAGCTACTTGTTGGGGTGGCAGTGAGGCACTATGAGCTACTTGTTGGGGCGGCAGTGAGGCATTATGAGCTACTTGTTCGGGTGGCAGTGAGGCACTATGAGCTACTTGTTGGGGCGGCAGTGAGGCACTATGAGCTACTTGTTGGGGGCAACAGTGCGGCACTATGAGCTACTTGTTGGGGCGGCAGTGCGGCACTATGAGCTACTTGTTGGGGCAGCAGTGCAGCACTATGAGCTACTTGTTGGGACAGCAGTGCAGCACTATGAGCTACTTGTTGGGTGGCAGTGAGGCACTATGAGCTTCTTGTTGGGGCAGCAGTGAGGCACTATGAGCTACTTGTTGGGGCGGCAGTGAGGCACTATGAGCTACTTGTTGGGGCGGCAGTGAGGCACTATGAGCTACTTGTTGGGGGCAACAGTGCGGCACTATGAGCTACTTGTTGGGGTGGCAGTGCGGCACTAAGAGCTACTTGTTGGGGCAGCAGTGCGGCACTATGAGCTACTTGTTGGGGCAACAGTGAGGCACTATGAGCTACTTGTTGGGGCGGCAGTGAGGCACTATGAGCTACTTGTTGGGGCGGCAGTGAGGCACTATGAGCTACTTGTTGGGGCGGCAGTGAGGCACTATGAGCTACTTGTTGGGGCGGCAGTGAGGCACTATGAGCTACTTGTTCGGGTGGCAGTGAGGCACTATGAGCTACTTGTTGGGGCGGCAGTGCGGCACTATGAGCTACTTGTTGGGGCGGCAGTGAGGCACTATGAGCTACTTGTTGGGGCAGCAGTGAGGCACTATGAGCTACTTGTTCGGGGCGGCAGTGAGGCACTATGAGCTACTTGTTGGGGCGGCAGTGAGGCACTATGAGCTACTTGTTTGGGCGGCAGTGAGGCACTATGAGCTACTTGTTGGGGCAGCAGTGAGGCACTATGAGCTACTTGCTCGGGCCGCAGTGAGGCACTATGAGCTACTTGTTGGGGCGGCAGTGAGGCACTATGAGCTACTTGTTGGGGCAGCAGTGAGGCACTATGAGCTACTTGTTCGGGCGGCAGTGAGGCACTATGAGCTACTTGTTGGGGCGGCAGTGAGGCACTATGAGCTACTTGTTGGGGCCGCAGTGAGGCACTATGAGCTACTTGTTCGGGCGGCAGTGAGGCACTATGAGCTACTTGTTGGGGCAGCAGTGAGGCACTATGAGCTACTTGTTCGGGCGGCAGTGAGGCACTATGAGCTACTTGTTGGGGCGGCAGTGAGGCACTATGAGCTACTTGTTGGGGCGGCAGTGAGGCACTATGAGCTACTTGTTGGGGCGGCAGTGAGGCACTATGAGCTACTTGTTGGGGCGGCAGTGAGGCACTATGAGCTACTTGTTGGGGCGGCAGTGAGGCACTATGAGCTACTTGTTGGGGCGGCAGTGAGGCACTATGAGCTACTTGTTCGGGTGGCAGTGAGGCACTATGAGCTACTTGTTGGGGCGGCAGTGCGGCACTATGAGCTACTTGTTGGGGCGGCAGTGAGGCACTATGAGCTACTTGTTGGGGCGGCAGTGCGGCACTATGAGCTACTTGTTGGGGTGGCAGTGAGGCACTATGAGCTACTTGTTGGGGCGGCAAGTGCGGCACTATGAGCTACTTGTTGGGGGTGGCAGTGAGGCACTATGAGCTACTTGTTGGGGTGGCAAGTGCGGCACTATGAGCTACTTGTTGGGGGTGGGCAGTGCGGCACTATGAGCTACTTGTTGGGGCGGCAGTGCGGCACTATGAGCTACTTGTTGGGGGCGGCAGTGAGGCACTATGAGCTACTTGTTGGGGGCAACAGTGCGGCACTATGAGCTACTTGTTGGGGCAGCAGTGCGGCACTATGAGCTACTTGTTGGGGCAGCAGTGCAGGCACTATGAGCTACTTGTTTGGGCGGCAGTGAGGCACTATGAGCTACTTGTTGGGCGGCAGTGAGGCACTATGAGCTACTTGTTGGGGCGGCAGTGAGGCACTATGAGCTACTTGTTGGGGCGGCAGTGAGGCACTATGAGCTACTTGTTGGGGCGGCAGTGAGGCACTATGAGCTACTTGTTGGGGCGGCAGTGAGGCACTATGAGCTACTTGTTGGGGCGGCAGTGAGGCACTATGAGCTACTTGTTGGGGCGGCAGTGAGGCACTATGAGCTACTTGTTCGGATGGCAGTGAGGCACTATGAGCTACTTGTTGGGGCGGCAGTGCGGCACTATGAGCTACTTGTTGGGGCGGCAGTGAGGCACTATGAGCTACTTGTTGGGGCGGCAGTGCGGCACTATGAGCTACTTGTTGGGGTGGCAGTGAGGCACTATGAGCTACTTGTTGGGACGGCAGTGCGGCACTATGAGCTACTTGTTGGGGTGGCAGTGAGGCACTATGAGCTACTTGTTGGGGTGGCAGTGAGGCACTATGAGCTACTTGTTGGGGTGGCAGTGCAGCACTATGAGCTACTTGTTGGGGCAACAGTGCGGCACTATGAGCTACTTGTTGGGGCGGCAGTGCGGCACTATGAGCTACTTGTTGGGGTGGCAGTGAGGCACTATGAGCTACTTGTTGGGGTGGCAGTGCGGCACTATGAGCTACTTGTTGGGGCGGCAGTGCGGCACTATGAGCTACTTGTTGAGGCGGCAGTGAGGCACTATGAGCTACTTGTTGGGGTGGCAGTGCAGCACTATGAGCTACTTGTTGGGGTGGCAGTGAGGCACTATGAGCTACTTGTTGGGGCAACAGTGCGGCACTATGAGCTACTTGTTGGGGCAGCAGTGCGGCACTATGAGCTACTTGTTGGGGCAGCAGTGCAGCACTATGAGCTACTTGTTTGGGCGGCAGTGAGGCACTATGAGCTACTTGTTGGGGCGGCAGTGAGGCACTATGAGCTACTTGTTGGGGCGGCAGTGAGGCACTATGAGCTACTTGTTGGGGCGGCAGTGAGGCACTATGAGCTACTTGTTTGGGCGACAGTGAGGCACTATGGGCTACTTGTTGGGGCGGCAGTGAGGCACTATGAGCTACTTGTTGGGGCGGCAGTGCGGCACTATGAGCTACTTGTTGGGGCGGCAGTGAGGCACTATGAGCTACTTGTTGGGGCGGCAGTGCGGCACTATGAGCTACTTGTTGGGGCGACAGTGCGGCACTATGAGCTACTTGTTGGGGCAGCAGTGAGGCACTATGAGCTACTTGTTGGGGTGGCAGTGCGGCACTATGAGCTACTTGTTGGGGTGGCAGTGCGGCACTATGAGCTACTTGTTCGGGTGGCAGTGAGGCACAATGAGCTACTTGTTGGGGCAGCAGTGAGGCACTATGAGCTACTTGTTGGGGGAACAGTGCGGCACTATGAGCTACTTGTTGGGGCGGCAGTGAGGCACTATGAGCTACTTGTTGGGGTGGCAGTAAGGCACTATGAGCTACTTGTTGGGGCGGCAGTGAGGCACTATGAGCTACTTGTTGGGGTGGCAGTGAGGCACTATGAGCTACTTGTTGGGGCGGCAGTGAGGCACTATGAGCTACTTGTTGGGGCGGCAGTGCAGCACTATGAGCTACTTGTTGGGGTGGCAGTGCAGCACTATGAGCTACTTGTTGGGGGCAACAGTGCGGCACTATGAGCTACTTGTTGGGGTGGCAGTGAGGCACTATGAGCTACTTGTTGGGGTGGCAGTGCGGCACTATGAGCTACTTGTTGGGGTGGCAGTGAGGCACTATGAGCTACTTGTTGGGGCAACAGTGCGGCACTATGAGCTACTTGTTGGGGCAGCAGTGCGGCACTATGAGCTACTTGTTGGGGCAGCAGTGCAGCACTATGAGCTACTTGTTTGGGCGGCAGTGAGGCACTATGAGCTACTTGTTGGGGCGGCAGTGAGGCACTATGAGCTACTTGTTGGGGCGGCAGTGAGGCACTATGAGCTACTTGTTGGGGCGGCAGTGAGGCACTATGAGCTACTTGTTTGGGCGACAGTGAGGCACTATGGGCTACTTGTTGGGGCGGCAGTGAGGCACTATGAGCTACTTGTTGGGGCGGCAGTGCGGCACTATGAGCTACTTGTTGGGGCGGCAGTGAGGCACTATGAGCTACTTGTTGGGGCGGCAGTGCGGCACTATGAGCTACTTGTTGGGGCGACAGTGCGGCACTATGAGCTACTTGTTGGGGCAGCAGTGAGGCACTATGAGCTACTTGTTGGGGTGGCAGTGCGGCACTATGAGCTACTTGTTGGGGTGGCAGTGCGGCACTATGAGCTACTTGTTGGGGTGGCAGTGAGGCACTATGAGCTACTTGTTGGGGTGGCAGTGAGGCACAATGAGCTACTTGTTGGGGTGGCAGTGCGGCACTATGAGCTACTTGTTCGGGCAACAGTGCGGCACTATGAGCTACTTGTTGGGGCGGCAGTGAGGCACTATGAGCTACTTGTTGGGGTGGCAGTGAGGCACTATGAGCTACTTGTTGGGGGCGGCAGTGAGGCACTATGAGCTACTTGTTGGGGTGGCAGTGAGGCACTATGAGCTACTTGTAGGGGCGGCAGTGAGGCACTATGAGCTACTTGTTGGGGTGGCAGTGTGGCACTATGAGCTACTTGTTGGGGTGGCAGTGAGGCACTATGAGCTACTTGTTGGGGTGGAAGTGCGGCACTATGAGCTACTTGTTGGGGCGGCAGTGAGGCACTATGAGCTACTTGTTGGGGCGGCAGTGAGGCACTATGAGCTACTTGTTGGGGTGGCAGTGAGGCACTATGAGCTACTTGTTGGGGTGGCAGTGCAGCACTATGAGCTACTTGTTGGGGTGGCAGTGAGGCACTATGAGCTACTTGTTGGGGTGGCAGTGAGGCACTATGAGCTTCTTGTTGGGGTGGCAGTGAGGCACTATGAGCTACTTGTTGGGGTGGCAGTGAGGCACTATGAGCTATTTGTTGGGGTGGCAGTGCGGCACTATGAGCTACTTGTTGGGGTGGCAGTGAGGCACTATGAGCTACTTGTTGGGGCGGCAGTGAGGCACTATGAGCTACTTGTTGGGGCGGCAGTGAGGCACTATGAGCTACTTGTTGGGGTGGCAGTGAGGCACTATGAGCTACTTGTTGGGGTGGCAGTGAGGCACTATGAGCTACTTGTTGGGGTGGCAGTGAGGCACTATGAGCTACTTGTTGGGGTGGCAGTGAGGCACTATGAGCTACTTGTTGGGGTGGCAGTGAGGCACTATGAGCTACTTGTTGGGGTGGCAGTGAGGCACTATGAGCTACTTGTTGGGGCAACAGTGAGGCACTATGAGCTACTTGTTGGGGTGGCAGTGAGGCACTATGAGCTACTTGTTGGTGTGGCAGTGAGGCACTATGAGCTACTTGTTGGGGTGGCAGTGAGGCACTATGAGCTACTTGTTGGGGCGGCAGTGCGGGACTATGAGCTTCTTGTTGGGGCAACAGTGCGGCACTATGAGCTACTTGTTGGGGTGGCAGTGCGGCACTATGAGCTACTTGTTGGGGTGGCAGTGAGGCACTATGAGCTACTTGTTGGGGTGGCAGTGAGGCACTATGAGCTACTTGTTGGGGTGGCAGTGAGGCACTATGAGCTACTTGTTGGGGTGGCAGTGAGGCACTATGAGCTACTTGGTGGGGCGGCAGTGCGGGACTATGAGCTTCTTGTTGGGGCAACAGTGCGGCACTATGAGCTTCTTGTTGGGGTGGCAGTGCGGCACTATGAGCTACTTGTTGGGGCGGCAGTGAGGCACTATGAGCTACTTGTTGGGGTGGCAGTGAGGCACTATGAGCTACTTGTTGGGGCAACAGTGAGGCACTATGAGCTACTTGTTGGGGCGGCAGTGAGGCACTATGAGCTACTTGTTGGGGCAACAGTGCGGCACTATGAGCTACTTGTTGGGGCGGCAGTGCGGCACTATGAGCTACTTGTTGGGGTGGCAGTGAGGCACTATGAGCTACTTGTTGGGGCGGCAGTGCCGCACTATGAGCTACTTGTTGGGGCAACAGTGCGGCACTATGAGCTACTTGTTGGGGCGGCAGTGCGGCACTATGAGCTACTTGTTGGGGTGGCAGTAAGGCACTATGAGCTACTTGTTGGGGCGGCAATGCGGCACTATGAGCTACTTGTTGGGGCAACAGTGCGGCACTATGAGCTACTTGTTGGGGCGGCAGTGCGGCACTATGAGCTACTTGTTTGGGTGGCAGTGAGGCACTATGAGCTACTTGTTGGGGCGGCAGTGCCGCACTATGAGCTACTTGTTGGGGCGGCAGTGAGGCACTATGAGCTACTTGTTGGGGTGGCAGTGCGGCACTATGAGCTACTGGTTGGGGCAACAGTGCGGCACTATGAGCTACTTGTTGGGGTGGCAGTGAGGCACTATGAGCTACTTGTTGGGGTGGCAGTGAGGCACTATGAGCTACTTGTTGGGGCGGCAGTGAGGCACTATGAGCTACTTGTTGGGGCGGCAGTGCGGCACTATGAGCTACTTGTTGGGGCGGCAGTGAGGCACTATGAGCTACTTGTTGGGGCGGCAGTGCGGCACTATGAGCTACTTGTTGGGGTGGCAGTGAGGCACTATGAGCTACTTGTTGGGGCGGCAGTGAGGCACTATGAGCTACTTGTTGGGGCGGCAGTGCGGCACTATGAGCTACTTGTTGGGGTTGCAGTGTGGCACTATGAGCTACTTGTTGGGGTGGCAGTGCGGCACTATGAGCTACTTGTTGGGGCGGCAGTGAGGCACTATGAGCTACTTGTTGGGGCGGCAGTGCGGCACTATGAGCTACTTGTTGGGGTGGCAGTGAGGCACTATGAGCTACTTGTTGGGGGCAACAGTGCGGCACTATGAGCTACTTGTTGGGGTGGCAGTGAGGCACTATGAGCTACTTGTTGGGGTGGCAGTGAGGCACTATGAGCTACTTGTTGGGGCGGCAGTGCGGCACTATGAGCTACTTGTTGGGGCAACAGTGAGGCACTATGAGCTACTTGTTGGGGTGGCAGTGAGGCACTATGAGCTACTTGTTGGGGCAACAGTGCGGCACTATGAGCTACTTGTTGGGGTGGCAGTGCGGCACTATGAGCTACTTGTTCGGGTGGCAGTGAGGCACAATGAGCTACTTGTTGGGGCAGCAGTGAGGCACTATGAGCTACTTGTTGGGGGAACAGTGCGGCACTATGAGCTACTTGTTGGGGCGGCAGTGAGGCACTATGAGCTACTTGTTGGGGTGGCAGTAAGGCACTATGAGCTACTTGTTGGGGCGGCAGTGAGGCACTATGAGCTACTTGTTGGGGTGGCAGTGAGGCACTATGAGCTACTTGTTGGGGCGGCAGTGAGGCACTATGAGCTACTTGTTGGGGCGGCAGTGCAGCACTATGAGCTACTTGTTGGGGTGGCAGTGCAGCACTATGAGCTACTTGTTGGGGCGGCAGTGCGGCACTATGAGCTACTTGTTGGGGTGGCAGTGCGGCACTATGAGCTACTTGTTGGGGCGGCAGTGAGGCACTATGAGCTACTTGTTGGGGCGGCAGTGAGGCACAATGAGCTACTTGTTGGGGTGGCAGTGCGGCACTATGAGCTACTTGTTCGGGCAACAGTGCGGCACTATGAGCTACTTGTTGGGGCGGCAGTGAGGCACTATGAGCTACTTGTTGGGGTGGCAGTGAGGCACTATGAGCTACTTGTTGGGGCGGCAGTGCGGCACTATGAGCTACTTGTTGGGGCGGCAGTGAGGCACTATGAGCTACTTGTTGGGGTGGCAGTGAGGCACTATGAGCTACTTGTTGGGGCAACAGTGCGGCACTATGAGCTACTTGTTGGGGTGGCAGTGAGGCACTATGAGCTACTTCAGGGCTTGAATTACTTTTTTTTTTCAACTCGCAAAAAATTGCTAGTTGTTAATATTTCAACTCGCATTTTTTATTTCCAACTCGCAATACAAGTTTTCATAATAATGCATCCTTTGGTTGATAAAAAGTGATTGGCGATGTTCACTAAGCACTGAAAGGATGGACCTATGTTTATTTTAACTAAAAACTTCAAAGCAACATTGTAACACAATTGAGTGTAAAGAGTATTTTTTTTTATATCAGTTATATCATCCAAAGTTAATGCCTCGGTCCATATGGGGCGACATCTGGCCTTTTGCTACTGTTGCCACTGATCCACCACCTATTCACAGCTCTGCGTGGCTGGAACCCCTCATTATCTCTGATAGAGATTCGCATTAATTGGTCCATCCTTTCAGTGCTTAGTGAACATCGCCAATCACTTTTTATCCTTTTCATAACAGAAAAGCATCTTTCACACTCAGCATTGCTGAGGGGGTAGAGACCAATCAGATGAATCGCAGAACATCTTACACACATTGCCGTCTTGGTCTCTCTCCGTGTTCAAAGTTATTTTTAGCTCGTCTTCCCATTTCTTAACTGTTTTGGCATTTCTTTTTATCTGGTTCGGCCTCGGCTTTTTTGTCTTCCACAGAGGAGACGGAGGAATTCGCCACAAAAAAGCTAGTTATTTTTTTAGTAGACGACATTTTTGAGTTTTTAAATCGTCTGCTAAACGTGTTCCGTCTATTTATAAGAATGAGGAATTAACGAAATGAGCTTCGTTTTAAAAAAAACTTCATACTGAATAACTATCGCCAATTTTCACTTAAGAAGGGAATAACATACTTTCAATTGCAATAATATAATTTTCAATGTTCTTTACTAACTATATCGGCAGAAAGATACAGTGCAGAGCGTAAATATATTTTAAAAAATATTTCGTAAAATTATTTCTGCTAGAACGGAAGTAACCGCTGAAATACATTATGCAAATTAGGGTAATTCCAATTTTCAGATCTATTTTTAGATCGAAACTAGACGGGGTTTAATTATTTTCGTACTTGGTCGGAAGACTTTCGATCGGCGAACAAATCTTGTATTTAATCCAAGATCTTTAAGCACCTTGTTTGTTTTTTCCCCAACTCGCAAAAAATGGCGAGTATCTAAATGTTGCACTCGCATTTTAGACGTGTTTTTTAAAATGTACTCGCAAATGGCCTGTTTGCGAGTGCTTAATTCGAGCCCTGGGCAGTGCGGCACTATGAGCTACTTGTTGGGGCGGCAGTGAGGCACTATGAGCTACTTGTTGGGGCAACAGTGCGGCACTATGAGCTACTTGTTGGGGCAACAGTGCGGCACTATGAGCTACTTGTTGGGGCAACAGTGCGGCACTATGAGCTACTTGTTGGGGTGGCAAAGCGGCACTATGAGCTACTTGTTGGGGTGGCAGTGCCGCACTATGAGCTACTTGTTGGGGCGGCAGTGCCGCACTAAGAGCTACCTTACAAATATAAATAATTGCCGCCCTTAAGTAATAAATGGATTGAATCAATTTTGTGGAGTCAAGCTGTTTTCACACTTGTTACATTATACAAAATCATTTTGTATCCCTCTGCACACTTTGTAGGTAAATTAAGTATAATGTTAGCAAGTGTTAAAATGACCGATTGACTAGTTGGACAGCTGACTCACAACAAATTGGATTCGGAGGGCTATTGATGATAGTTATTGTTTAATAACTAAGTTTACCGTAACTTTGATTGTATAAGAGATGACATTAAGGTTTGAATGAATGAAATTTCTAGAGACATTGAACTGATGGAACTTGTTTCTACATTTGCTTATGCAAAAGCGCCAAAAATACAGTTAAAAAATTGTATAATATACCATAATACATGAGATTCTGTGGAATGTACTAGTTCTTCTTGAATGCTTTGAACTTTAATACATGTAGGTACATATCCCTGTGAGTGTGACATGGAGGATTAATAGCCAGGAGTTGGATTATTGCAACTATTGAATGTAGATAGGAATTTAAAGAAATAGCAGCACAAAATGTATAAATTTGTGAAAGTTAATAATAATTAATAAGTTGCTTTTGGTGTTAGGGATATTATGGAATTGTGCATTATTTTTGGTTATCAAAATACTGTTAATTTTATTATTTTTGTGTGCTTTCAACTTCATATGTCATATTGAATCCAGTCGCATGAAAATTGTAGAACATGCATACACATGCAATAGTACAAGTATAACACAGATGTTAATGTGCTAGCTTGTAAAATCAGTTGAATTTATAGCTTGTACGATCAGTAAAATTTATAGCTTGTAAAATCAGAAGAATTTATACCCCGATTGTAAACTCTTGTTATGTGCAGTGTTCCATTAAGTTTACACTAAATTTTAACCAGCTTACACCAATAACAACTTTGAGGTCTAATGGTTCAATAATAGTTAACTCAATCAATATTGACATGGGTGTAAACTACTACCACATCTATTTACTTGATTATGTTTAGTGTACACGCAGCAAATATTACTTGGTCTGATATCCAGAACAAACATTTCCAACAAAGCGTTTCAAAATATATTAAGCAAGTTGCTAAGCAACCTTACATAAACCTGCATTGATAAAAAAACATAACAATGTTATTATTTATGCCATTTGATTCCCAATATTATTTCATCAAGGAGATACATTTTTTAGCCTCAAACATGAACAATGTGTTACTTTTTACTGCTTTGTTTTACAGATAAAAATCAACTTTTTCTGATTTTATTTTGAATCCTGGCAATTCCAAAAGCATCCTAAACAAAGGGTTCTCAAACAGCTTATCAGTTTTTAGCATAGGTGCGTTTACGCACCTATGCTTATGGTATATACCACATTTCGAAAATCCACATCCATCGGTTGCCCTTTATGAAGCCTTACCTGATCAAAAATCAGACGAAATATCTATTTAATTTAGTATATGGTCATTCTTACAATTTTTTTTTTGAAACGTTTTTCTAACGTTTTCTTCCAAGAATATTGCTGACACCGTTTTTAGTGAATTTTTCTAAGACCGTTTTATGTCAAAAAATCTTCTTATAACCTAAAACAAATTTCGTTCGTAAAACAATTCTATCTGCACTATAAATCTCAATCTCCTACGCAGTGGCCTCCCTTATACTAGAAGTTACTGACCGGGCGAAGTAAGGGAAGTAACTGCTGTGAGGAGTTTCTATAAAAATCTGCATTCAGAAATCTGTATTCAGAACTCAATCTGTTGTGCACGTCTGCATCTAACGCTTACCACAAGTTTTACGACAAATTCTTGACGCAGACGAATAGGGTAGCGTCTATTTTCATATGTGAAAAGAATAGAGAAAAGAATCGATACAGATCTGTCCGTGCTTAAATTTGAAAGGCTTGGGTAATTATTTTTCATAAGCGTTTCATACACTGATGTAAATGGAAAGATTATCTATTTAAATAGTCGGTAATTGTTTGAAATTATTGATTTGAGAAATTCGCGGATGGCGATATCGAACTACATTATACCACGTGACGCCATTCTTCCCTGTATCTTGCACCTATGCTTTTAACGCCATCGGCGCTCTCGTTTTAATGGGGACTGCAATGAGGGCATTCTTACCTGATCACATTAAGACTGACAATGTTGTTGTGAGCTGACAATAAGGTAAACATCAATGTAAATAGTTCAAATTGTAATCATGACTGACAAGTTTGATTTGAATTCGGAAAGATCCTGAGAGCACTCCCTCACAAAGAAGTTGACCTTAAGGATTAGGTTGAATGGGAACGCTAGTGCAACTGTTAATAAGCGCTTTATTATCTCATGTTTCAGATAATTATTTATTATTCATTCATTCATTAGTAAATGCATTTTGCAATAAAATGAACAAACCTAAATTTCAATTATTCAGTCACAGAAACATCAGAGTCATTAACATTTGAATCTGATATTATGTGTATGTTTATTTTGCTAAAAAGTAGTGCTTTATGTACTTCCTTTGATCATACTCTTGAGACTGCATTCAGGGATTTTTGTATTTTTAAGCTCTGTCTAAACATTCATGAAGTAACACCTTTAAAGTTATTTCAAAGTTCTTATAAATGGCTAACATGAATACATTAAAGTGGTTCTGATAGAAAACAATAAAGAACAGTTATGAATTAAATTAAGTGCATTCATTATGTTTAACTGAAGTTAATATAAAGATAATTTTCTAACTGTATTTGTTCAAAAACATTAAATAATAAAAATTGATGTCATTGATGAATAAAATATTTAACCTAAATAAACAAACACAATGTTCAAATGACTTGTACTTTTTTAATATGTTGAAAACATAATTTATTTAACTAACCACACTGGGTATGCAGATAAACAAGGGACAAAATTGTCACAAAACCAGGTTTTCATTGTGAAAAAAAATCTGATAAAGGGAGACAACTCAAACTGAACTTTTTAAATGAACAAACAAAATTAACACCCTTTGTAAGTTTGTTTTAAAATAAATCTATTTTTAGTCGTGGCGACCTTGACATTGGAGATATTGACGTGATTCTTTTGTGCGACACACCGTCCCATGATGGTGAAAAAATGTGCCAAATGATTTTAAAATATCATAATGAATGACATGGTTATAGCCCAGACAAGCTCATTTATGGCTATTTTTTACCTTTGAACTCAAAGTGTGACCTTGACCTTGGAGATATCGACGTAATTATTTCGCGCGACACACCGTCCAATGATGGTGAACAAATGTGCCAAATGATTTTAAAATCTGACAATGAACGACATAGTAATGGCTCGGACAAGCTCATTTATGGCCATTTTTGACCTTTGAACTCAAAGTGTGACCTTGACCTTGGAGATATAGACGTAATTATTTCGCGCGACACACCGTCCAATGATGGTGAACAAATGTGCCAAATGATTTTAAAATCTGACAATGAACGACATAGTTATGGCCCGGACAAGCTTGTTCCGCCAGCCCGCCAGCCAGCCAGCCAGCCCGCCCGCATTCGCCAATCTAATAACCAGTTTTTTGCTTCGGAAAACCTGGTAAAAAATCCCGGAAGAATGGTAGATTTTTTCCCCAAAAAATAGAAAATTCGGTCGGAAAACAGCATAAACTGGATGAACAGTAAACATTTCAACAAAATAAAACTACTTAGAAATATTGCAAAAAAATGTTTTATATTCCAGCATGTAAAGTAATTACTGTGCTTCAAATACTAAAATTTTGATAGTATTCAATGAAATATAAACCAAGACAGAGCATGTTTTTATAGGTGGTATTCATGAAGTTGCGGATACTTTGATTCACGAAATAGGGCCCTTCGGATAACAGAGACTTTCAACAAATTGGGCACTCTGATAACAGAGTTTTATCTTCTACCTGAAATGCATTTATGTATATTGTGGCTATTCTTACCAAACATTTTAAAGTACGAATCAATTTGCATTGTCAAGCCCGACACATTGGGAATCTATGCATAACATAATTACATACACATGTAAAATAGAACCAATGGCTTTGTTCGTTTTCAAAAGTCTTATTACTATTAATTCATATAATTAATATTGTAAGTGCTAATTTTAAATAAGATTCAAATGCTTATTTCAGAAGTAATATATTTCAAGTGACAACCGAAAATCATTGTCTAAGTAATCAACTTGTTTTTAAGTGGTAAATTGAGATTAAGATAATTGAAAATACAACAGACCATGTGGATCAACACGACTGTGTTCAATCGAACTTATAGCAGGACTCTAGATAAGGGGAGCAAGGGGTCTTAAAGCGGCAAATACACCTCATAAAATCCTTGGTAATTGGTGCTCATTAAAATCGCATCATGAAGACGATACTAATGCTTAGCCACAAAATTTAAGAGAGATTGGAAAACTCCCTTTACATTGAGCTCTACTTATAGGAAGCACTTCCCTTTATACTTCCCTTTCCCTTTTATTATCATATTCCAAAGGGATATGAACATTTTTTGGTCATTTGTTTTTAATTTACATCAGTACATACATTTATATTTATTGCCTGCTTACTATTACAGTATTCAACAGTGAATTCTGCATTTCTGATTCACTAAATAGAGTGTGTAATATCTGGTAAAAAGTGTCGAGTTATCTGGAATCGAAGTGCCATTGTTTTTCAGATGATCGGTAAAAGAAGTGTCCATGAAAATTTGGCATCCGACTCTGAAAACATTTGAATTTCCTCAAATACGTCAGTTAACTAAAATTTAACATGTTGATACATTAATGGACATATTGATCTTTTATTTCAATTAGTTGGCACGTTTTTGATTTATGTTCGAGTATTTTTATTTTGTTTAAATACGTACTGATCATCGAATTTATGATGATTATCGATGAAATATTATCTCTTTTTTTATAATCCACTGTTTTTTCACGAACTTCTTGCTCCGCAATATGAAGTACTTTACCATTAATAGACCAAACAATGTTACATCTCTGAAAACCAAATGAACAGAACATAAATGCAAAAAAACTGAATAACTCAACTCTCGCGCGTGGCTTTTGTTGTTATCTGGTATCGAAGTGCCATCTGTTATCAAAGTATCCGCTTACCCAGCGTGAACCATGTTTTATACTTTAATTTAGTAAACATTTTATAAAATTAACTTATTGAAGTACAAATAACAACAAATAAGATATACTTACATTAATACTGCAAAGAGATTTAATGAATATTATAATTCAGTACTTTCATGAACACAGTAATCATTATTGAAATATCACTAAATTGATAGTTAACATGCAAAATATAACATATATACTTAATTATCCTTTAATTGATATTCTCTAGCATGAACTAATGCAGCTAGCTATGTACAGGTAAAGTCTACAGGCTTAAATTATATATAGCAAGTAATTCTTTGATTCATATCTATTTTTATAACAATATATACACCTCAACATTGCCAGTTGATCAATTCGGTGTGAAGGATTTCACAATCTTTACACAGTCTGTCTCAATGTGATATAAAATGTGCCTACGTTTTCAGTTTAAGAGTTCAGTTTCTATATATTGCGAAATACGGGGGGGGGGGGGCTGTATACATGCAATCCCTATTGTGAATTGCGATTGTATTATTATGAAATGGACTCATAAATAAATACCTCAAACTCATGTACACGTACAGGCTTGAAGTTGAAATCAATTAATACAGTAATATTTATTTTTGCCGGAGACATAGATCTACGTCTCTGTTTATGCAAATGATTGAATCTATTTATAATAAAAAAATCATGTTAAAATAGAGCACACAATCATATTTTAGGCATAACAAAATATGTGTGTTGAAATAATAATATAGAACACATTTCTTTAATATTTATAACGCACGAACGATTGTCATGATTCCCCGTGGTGTACCCCCGCCTTCGATGTAATTAAATTGCGAAATACTCAACATTTACAAAATAACAATATATATATATAATGTTGCAATAAATATTTGTGTATCATTAGGTGATATTTATTTAATTTAAAAGAAATGTTTTCGTTACATATAACGAAATTTCTTACCACTTAACCGGCGGTTGGTCTTGTTCACTTCCTTACTTTCTAATCAATATTTATTTATAGCAATTACCAATTTGACGAAAGTCGGGAACCAGATATTTTAAAATAGAAATGACGAACTTATACAGGTTTCGTCACACTGCAATTTCGTCGCAATGAATTTACTGTTGAAAACGGGTAGAGGGTTCGTCACCATGGTAATATATAGATGTGAATAATACCGGAGAACTTTAGCACCTTTGATTGACACCTTTCTTCCATGTTAAAACATGTTGTTTTTTTAATTTTCTGTTCATGAATTAAATACATTTAGATAAATTGAAGTTTTGAATTGAATTGATTTGATTATACATGTAGATCTATTAAAATACCAACCAATGCAATCTTACAACTGTTTTGTTAATTTACCTGCTTCAAAGTCCAACATGAACCAACCCACCTGCGGGTTTTCAATACGTTGGTTGATGCGTGTGAGCACGTGGATGTAATCCTCCTTTGATCTCCTCGACATCAGAACACATACACCAGGGGTACTTGTT
This sequence comes from Dreissena polymorpha, assembly GCF_020536995.1. NCBI lineage: Eukaryota > Metazoa > Mollusca > Bivalvia > Myida > Dreissenidae > Dreissena > Dreissena polymorpha. The sequence continues at coordinate 63,292,288 of NC_068355.1, read as the reverse complement.
TAGTTTCCTCGCTTTTTTACGAAGGTGTGGATTGTGAAGAGCTGGTAGAAGGGACTTTTTACCACCTTAAAAGTTCCGTCAGTGATCCATCTACGGGCTTCTTTAAGTTGCGCGAGTTCCACACGCACGTCATCCACCAAGAAGTCTACGCCGATGAAGTCGATATCGAGCTGCAATATATCTTACAATATATTATATATAATTATCAATTATTGAATATCAATGGCGGTCGTTATCATCTTCATAAATTATTATTAGTATAACATCAAAGTTCAAATCGGTTGGGTCTTTTGGTTGCATGTTTTGTCTGTAGAGGTTAGCAGCCCTGATGAGGTTCGCCGGTTGCGGTAGGTTGACGTCGTCTTCCACTATGCTTGCTGCCGGTTGGAACACATTCTTTTTAGACCCGTACATAACCTCTGCAAGAGCCTTCACCTGCTTCGCAAAATACGCTGAAATAATACGAGAAATTATTATTATTATTATTTATTTTTTATTATTACGAATTATTATTATTATTTTGAATTATTATTATTTTGAATGATTATTATTATTTTAAATTATTATTATTTTGAATTATTATTATCTTAAATAATTATTATATATACATAATATTAACATCATTATTATTTATAATGTACGTGCCCTAGCAGTGGATGTTTATCCAACACTGCTTATCAGCTTGTTGCCGCCTATCTTACTTCCCCCACTTATTACTTCACCTAGAGGACGCTCCGGTATTGATTGGTCCAGTGGCACGATCGGTGCTTCGATGTTCCGGCCAGTTATATAAAATGACCGATCTTCTACTTGGTCTCTTATTGTGTCTCGAGAGTTCTGACATGTATGAGCTATCTTGACTCTCCGATATCTCAGGTATCGTGAGTTTCGACTCCTCTGATATGTCGGCGGTTTCCATCGGTACCTCCGGTAGGACTTCTGCTGTGAGTTCCGACTCCTCTGCTATGTCGGCGGTTTCCATTGGTACCTCCGGTAGGACTTCTGCTGGTCGGCTGCATATGCGACATTTCCATTCGACTACAGCACCCTTCATCATTTTGCGATACTGTCTTAGAATGATTCCTGTGTCACAAGACAGATGTTGCGATTTTTGCGCATTGATCACACGATATTGCGCGATCATCGTCATTAACGTTCCATTCATAGTGTACGCATGGATATTCTGAAGCCATGATTGGATTTGTTGTTGCAATTAAACAACTCCCCTGTTATATACTCTTGTTTAACAGACGCTATTTACTCTATATGTATAAATGCACACAGTTTGTATAATCCACGCTGCCAATTTAAGCCAACTCGTTTAATTGGCAATTAAAGGCGTGTGCCGCTAATTGATTGTTTGCAACGCACTAATTAATATGTTTGCAATATCAAGTCATCAATAATTGAAATATCTTATGATTGTAAATTGGTTGTCGATAGGGTGTAGACGTGTTTTTATTTGCTCCACGAGTATGTGTTTAATTCATATATTACGCGACAAGAGAAAGTTGATATTATGGTAGAATAAAGGATAATATTCAAAGTGTTATGCAAGTGTTAAAGGGACTGTCAACCGCGATTGACGAAAAAAGAAAAGTTGTAAAAGACCGTATTATTTTACAGTTAATAGTTTATATTGGTTAAATTCTCACGACTGGTATATTACATTACTTCGAAAAAGTTCATATTTCCAGTATATTCGGTAATACAATTTCGCGATGTGAACAAGATTAATAACGCAAGTAGATTGATCATTTTAACGCATGCACAATATCATTTTTTTCAATACAATATAGCAGTGTGACGAAAACTCCACTGCCCTCCTTCATAAAATCAGTGTGACGAAACTGCATTGTGAGGAAACCTCCATCACCACTTGGACACGACGATTGCATTTGGGGTTCGTTGCCTGACAAACAGTCGGTTTAAACGTCCAAATTAATTATTATTTCGTAAAGGCGTGGTTTCTTACACAAGAGGGAAGCCCATAGTATTATTTTTATATACTTTGTATCATTTTGTTTGTGTACATTTCAACAACAACAACAATTTCCCTGCACATAATGTTTTCAGGTATTTTGTTAACAGTATTTATTACAGTCTTCTGTCTGAGGTTGTTTCCACAGGCTGAGGCTGACACAGTATTCCTTTTTTGAGTGAACAGGCAATAGCTTACGTCCAGCCAGAACAGTCGCCTGCACTTGTCTTTTGGAAAGCATGCGCCGCTGCGGTCCTACCCCACCTGTCAAACCATCACGTAACATGTCATTATTTTATTTATGTATTTTACTTATGTCCATGTCTCCCGATGTCAAAAAGAAGATAATGAACCAGCCATTGAATGTGACTCCTGTATAAATTGGTTTCACATCAGCTGCCACTGGACATCAGTCAAACTTCAAATGATCATCTAGTTGCCTGTGACGCGTGCTCGATTTGTGATGCGGTAAATTTTTCTACCAACTCATCTTTGTCCATGGATTCCCTGAAATTGCAAAATAGCTTTTCCACTTTGAGTGACCTTCGCACTGACTCACCCGACTCAAGACGACAAAGTACGCCAGCTTAAACATAACGCCAAGCGTCATATGATAAACAGTATCCTAAATTAAAGCTTATCCTAGTAAATTGTCAATTCATAGTGAACAAAAAGCCTTGATTTATAGCATTACTTGATCACCACCGACCAGATATTGTCGTAGGAACAGAGTCCTGGCTACATAACGATCATAAAGATAGTGAATTTTTTCCACAAGGTTTAGGTTATTCCTCTTTCAGGCAAGACACATCAAGTAAAGGAGGCGGAGTATTTATCCTCGTCAAAAATTCAATCATCGCATCTGAGCAAAAACAACTCAAAACAGATTGCGAGATCATTTGGGTGAAATAGCTTTTTGAAACATGTTAACCTTTATACATTGCAGCTTATTACAGACTTTAAGCAGCAGATACCAACAGCGCATTGGAATTTAGAAAAATCTTTAGATCTTGCAAGTAAATTAAAAAGAAATCTCTGGATCCTAGGTGACTTCAACTACCCAAAATTCTAATGGAGTACAGATCATGTTCCATCTATTAAACCCAATTGTAATTTTATTAATCTTTATGATGATTTCATTTACTTACTTTCAGAATTTGGGCTGACCCAAATGGTTACTGTTAGTACAAGAGGTTTTTTCTCACTACTAATCACACACTAATAAATGATATTTCTTGTTTTCCAGGTATCTCAAACCACGAACTTGTTTCCTTCACAGCCAGTGTTAAATCGACACAAATGCATCAAAAACATAAATATAAGAAAATATACTGAGATGGATTCAAAGAGTGCATGGAGGGTGTGTCTAATGATATTTTGTCATATTATTCAACAGCATCAGTGGAATTCATCTGGGAGAAATTATGTAATGCTATATTCACAGGAATTTCAGATAACGTTCACATAAAAAGAATAGGTCCAAAAGTCTCCCTACCATGGATAACACAGCCCATCAAACGCTTATTGAGGAAAAGGGATAAACTCTACATCAAAATGAAGAAAGAATGAAACAACAAAAATTAATCTAAAAATTTAAATCTAAAACACCAGATCAACAAGACCATCACATTTTCATATAATAATTACATTGGATATATATTTTAGGCATACAAGACCAAAATTGAGAAACAGTTGAATCCAGTTCAAAATTAAACTCCAAAAACTTTTCAGTCTAATCAAGAGCGCCAAACAAGATGCATGCGGTATTTCGACATTATACGATAAAATTTCAGGTACAACAAAATCTTCAAATAAAGACAAAGCCAATATCATGAATTTCAGTCAGTTTTAAGCCCCATGTCCCCTCTAACTCTATCTCAATCTTGCTTTTCAGCCCCCGAAAATTCTAATGTTCATTCTTCTTCAAGTAGCAGACACCCTATCATGCCAGAAATTACTATCTCGGCGTTCTGCAGCTCCTTTCCAACCTCAAACCCCACAAAGCTGCGGGTCCAGACAACATCAGGCAACTAGTCCTTCAAAATCTTCGTCATCAAATCTCACCTGTACTATCTCTTCTCTTTCAAAAAATCTCGTGACACAGGTATTTTACCAAAGATTTGGACCACTGCAAATGTCGTACCACTGTTCAAAAAAAGGAAATAAACAAGATCCAGCCAACTATAAACCTATCTCATTAACATATATTCTTTGTAAAGTTTTAGAACATATTGTAGCTTCCAACCTCACAGCACATTTTAACAAACATAACATTTTGTATGATCTTCAACATGGTTTCAGGGAACGACGATCCTGCGAAACTCACTTTATTAAACTTTTCGACAAGCTGGCTCGCAATCTTGTAAATGGTCAGCAAACAGATCTTATTCTTCTAGACTTCAGCAAAGCTTTCGATAAAGTCAGCCACCTTAAATTACTTTTTAAATTACAGCAACATGGAGTTAACAAATCGACAGTTTCCTGGATCAAGTTTTTTTTTCATTGGTAGATCGCAAACAGTTGTACTGGAGGGAGAATGCTCATCAGGAGTCCCTGTAACATCGGGCGTGCCACAAGGCTTAGTACTAAAGTCCCTAATTCTATCTCTTCTCAAGTCCGCTTGTTTGCAGATGACACTGCTGTATACTTGGCTATTAACAACTTGCAAGACTGCGCCTTTCTTCAAAATTGATTAGACAAGTTAGTACATTGGGAAAACCTGTGGGGCATTGAGTTCAACCCTAGTAAATGTGTCGTCCTTATTATATCTAAGAAAAAACATAAATTCATCTTCAATTATAGGCTACATGGACAAATTCGCGAAGTCGTAGACAGTGCTAAATATTTAGGTGTTTCTATTTCAGATGATATTTCTTTGAACGAACATATTACCAATATTACAACAGATGCTAATAAATCTCTTTGTCTCATCCGCAGGAATATACAGACTAAAAATGAAAACATCAGAGAAGTAGCCTATAAGACCTTAGTTAGACCTCAGGTAGAATATGCTTCCTTCTGTCTGGCGCCCACATATCAAATATAATACTGACAAAATAGAAAAAGTACAGCGAAGAGCAGTCCGAGGGGTGAAAAACAACTACTCATTTACAGCAGTATCACCGGTATGCAATCTTAACTTGGCTGGCAGACTTTAAAGTACCGCCGTGACCTCTCCCGATTGACTATGTTTTGCAAGGTTGTGTTTGACTTGGTAGCCATTCCGCCGCCATCATATCCTGAGAGGCCTATGAGGATGACTCGTCATATGCACCCACTCTCATTCAGACAAATACATACATCAGCCAACTACTTCAAATTCTCATTCTTTCCTTACACCGTAGTTCTTTGGAACAGCCTACCTGCCTCAATTATACAGCAGACAGACCTAGAGGGGTTTAAGCGTTGCCTTAGCACCACTCTACTCCCCAGTCGTCCCTGAATGCACAAAACAGTGCTTTTAACAACTTTTACCTATAAATATGTTTCTTCTTGTTTAACACTATCACACGTTTATCTTCACCTCACTTTCATGCTTTGAAGTCTCCTTTTCAATGCTTTTAAACCCCTTTTATCTTGCACTGACACGCGCACCTGCCCGCGAGGGGAGTCCGGCAGTATTGAAAGATAGAGATAGATAGATATGCTATAATTAATAGAAACTGTATCTATTATAGCATATATAAAAAATAATAAGACTATGGGCTTCTCTCCTGTGTTTTTATGCTATATTAATCGAACTATAATATCGGTTAATACCGGTATGATGAATTGTAATACATACTTTAATCAAAGATCTATAAATAAATGTTTCTTGACAGACCGACATTTGCTCTGAAAGAGCCCGGTTTGTTGATATTATAAGATCTATCCGTCTGCTCCCGCGTATATGGGTTTTGTATACCCTAAATTGGATTTTGTCCCACACACAATACCCCACAATATTGCAAAAAGAACGTGCTTTGTTTATATAATTGATTGATAGACGCAATGCATAACATTTACAGTGCAGGGTTTAGCACCGTGGATCAAGCCCTGTGTGATAGAGCAGTGTGTTGAAATCTACTCCAGTCTGAGCCCCTAATGGACATCTTAAAAAATCAACAGCATTATTGCCACCTGGTAACACAATATTCAATCTTTAATCGCACCATACCATTGATATAAACTGATTGGCTTTGTCAAGTAAGTAAATTTTAGTAAAAAAAATTGCCAAGGTCTCATGTGACCCCTTAAATTCGATGAGTTGCCTACTCAGCCTTATGGATAATGTGGGACTGTGCATTTGCACATGCTTGTGTTATTCTATCATCTCTATATATATCTGTTATACCAGTGTTAACCTACAACCCATTATATACATTGAAGTATTTACCGATAATCATATTCAAGCACGATCATTTTGTTTAGCATGCGTAGACACAATTATAACACCGTCAAAGACAAACCGTAAGTTTCATTACAAATAAATATCTCGTAAAATTTGAACTTGGACCTTATTAACACATTATTGTTAGTAAGTAATTTGTTTAGTATAGTTTTTATAGTGATTTATGCAAAATCATATATACATGAGAATAAAGCACATGAGTACACTTCGCCCATCTCACCTTTGAGTCACCTTGAAATAAGAGCACGGTTGATGTGCATTACAAAGTATGTATGTTAACGTGCAAAAGTTTATGTATGCAAGTCGAAATCTTTGGCTTTGATATTTCTTTATATCAGTTTAACATAGCTTTTAAGTATTTAAATGAGTCAAAGACAGTTTGGCTTTTTTCATAAATTAATCAAAGATCGACCTATAAGTGTTAATTGATAGATATTTATTTGAACCCAGAAAAGATACTCAAGATATATACGTTAGTATGACAAGTACTTTATTTGTGAGTAAGCGAGGTTGCTAAACATTATACATGTACAAAATACATAAATAATGCCATTCAATAATTAACGACAGTTTTTCAATATAGATATAGACATATAAAGACAATGTGGGAAGCATTTTGCATTTTCATCGCAATTCTTACTCGTAATAGTCGGATATTTTATACATTTCGTCATAGGTTATTACTTTAAAAAGTCGAACTTTTAAATACGAAAAATATTCAAAAATTACAGGTGTCCGAAAATTATGAGACAAAAATAAAGGTGCCCGCAAATTATAATTATATTGCTATAAAACAAATAAATCAATGTACAATAATTGTATTGTGATTTACTCTTCTTTTTCTGCTTTGAAATAAACAAATATCACAGTTTTGCTTACTCTTTCCTGATATGAAAAAAAAAAAAAAAGTAAAAACATAAATATTCTGCTTAGGACGACACTGTTCCAAATGCTTTTGTGGGAATCCATTGTTTTCTACCGGTATACATGGATAGTTACCCAATTGCTCTAATGTAATGGTCGATTGCCCTCAGGCATGCATCTGCCAGGTTTTATGACCTTAATTTGGTTGTAAAAATCCATGCTCGAAGTTTCACACGTTAGGCGAAAACAGGGTCAAAGTATTTTGAATAGCGCTGCAAAATATATTGTCCGAAAATTTAGAGACACAATTATGGACGAAAACCAGTATGTCCGAAAATTAAGAGTCACAAAAATAATTATTTTTGCGAAAAAGAGGGTGTCCGAAACCTTAGAGTGTCCGAAACTTACGTGTAGAGTTATTACGGGTTTTCAATATTTAATATTGCCAGCTACATCAGAATTGTCTCCTGTGTCGCAAATCGGTTTGGAACGGCAACAATTCACCAAAATATAATAGGGATATATAAGTGCAATTGGGATACATCTAAAGGGGCCTTTTCACAGATTTTTGCATGTTTTGAATATTATAATTAAATTCTTTATATTGATAATTGTTAAAATTGGAAATAAAAAGCTCCAGTGGAAAATCGAGGACAAAATTTAAAAAAGAAAAAAAAGTAACTCACAACTGGGTTCGAATCACTGACCCCTGGAGTCCTGGAGTAAAAGTACAATCCATTTAGACCTCTCAGCCATACGCGCTCACGCAATGTAGAAAGTTTTTTTATACTTTATATAAGCTATCCGCGTAATTTCACAAACTATAACGACAACAACAGAACTCTCCAAATTATTTAATCGTTTCGCCTTGCAACGCTTTATAATTTTAAGGTTTTTAAATCATCAACAGATGCATCTATTGGCTATTTTAGAGCTTGGTAAATGTTCAGTATTACTGTTTCCTCACAGATCATTACTAAACGAAAATTTGCGAATCTGAAACAACTTTTTCGGCGTAGCTGTATTAAGCCAGATTTTCACCTTACCTGACCTTTGTAAGTGACCAATAAAATTCAAATAAAATTTCCCGCGGCTAGGTACGAATGAATACACTTTATTTATTCCATTGGCTGATTGGAGTATACCACCAGAACATTGGAAACATATCCGCGTCTTTGTAACACTGTTTTACTGCATGAAACAGTTTTATCTTTTCTGAAAAGGCTTAATAGATAGAACAGTTTTACACTCAATTCTCGACATCAATACAGTTTGTGCGTGCACCTTTTATTTTCGGAGGATTGCCAGGGCAAAAGCGTTTATACTTAAAGGCTACGTTCTCATATTTAGTACTTACTTCCATATTCCTGTCAACATGTTCACATGTAAAAGGATAAAGAGCAGTGGAAGCGAGCGCCTCACTTTAATGCATTGCATTTCAACCCGCGAGGTATCGGGTATTCCCTTCGCGGCCAGTGTGTGAATGTCAGAGTTTATATACAGGTCATCACCGGAGTTTGCGGCCAGAAAAATACTTGTTATATAATAAAGACGCTATCCGTGAACTAGGTGACCTGGAATTTTCTTTAGACCAGAAAAATGTTAAATGAAGATATTCAGCAATATAATTATGGTATGTCAATAAGAGATTCTTAATGTGTTTTCAACAATACAATGAAAAATATTATTTTTGATTAATTTAACAATATTTACTCCACCATATTGACTGATGTATTAAGCATGAGCGCGATGATATTCGATACTGTTAATAATCGAATCAAAAAGCAATGCCCGACAAACCACAAAAACAGGCTTTTTCGTAGAACGCGCCTATAAATACGGATACTTCGCGTGTGGCCGGTTGACTCATATGTTTTAATTTCACTTCCATTTTTCTTTTAGTTTTCTGTTTTGAATCTATAGGTTTATGACCAGCAATATGTAATAATGTAAAACAAGCCGCGAAAACTCCGCGTAAAATCCCGTACTGCATGTGATGCAGCTAAGAACTGCACAGAAAAAGACATTTGCAATCCTTGATCACATTCATTGAACTATCTACGCCGTATATATTTTTTTAAGATATTACTTGCTTAAATTTTGTCAAATTACCAAAACGTGAAAAGGCCCCTTTAATGTGCCTTTTCAAGCCCGTTATGGTCAATTGACAAAAAAAATCAGATTCGCAAATTTTCGTTTTAGTTATGATATTTGTGAGGAGACAGTAATACTGTACATTTACCATGCTCTAAAATATCCATTATATAGTAATGCATCTTTTGACGATTTAAAAAATCTGAAAATTATATAGCGTTGCAACGCGAAACGACTTAATAATTTTGAGAGTTTTGTTGCTGTCGTCATATTCTGTGAAACTACGATGATTGCGAATATAAAGTTTACAATACAACTCTCATTGTTAGGGCGCGGATGGCCGATAGGTCTTACCGTTAGACTTTTATTCCAGGACTCCAGGGGTCAGTGGTTCGAACCCAGTTGAGGGTTACTTTTTTTAACTGTATTGTTTGTTTTTTACTGGAGCATTTTACATCCAATGTTTACATTTTCAATATAAAGCATTTAATGACAAACTTAAATGCATGCGAAAATCTTCGAAAAGGCCCCTTTAAGTTTTATTTGTGTTCAGCATATCTTTCGTTCGTGTGAATTACTTGTTGGTCGAGTTATATTGCTTTGCAGCAAGAAATGACGACTACGAGGTCTACTCATATATTCTGATAGTATCAGTTATGGTGACTCCACCAAGGACGGTCCCAAGCCCGAGCTGAAAAAGGAGGAGGGTTTGGCGTAGGGCTAGCTATCCTACCCTGTTGAAGCCTAATTGAAACCCACAATATGCCACAGGGATGAGGAAGTTCAACCACACCATACTAGTGATCAGTGAATCAAGACTGGCTCTTGGCAGAAGCGACTGATTTCCGGTGAGTAACTGTTGTTCTCGGGACATGAGCAGGAGGATGCAGCACACACCTAGGGAGTAGCCATTTGCTTTCCAAATTAGCACAAAGAGCGCTCATCGGGTGGAATTCGCACGGACCATGGATCATGGCGGTCTCTTTCCTTACAAAGAAGGACATCAACGTGGACATAATCAAGTGCTTCGCCCCGACGAAAGACAGTGAAGAGAACAAGAAGGATAACTTTTACAATAGATTGTCAACTAACATATAAGACAGAGACCAAAGAGAAATAACATTATTATAATGGGTGAGTCGGCAATGCAACCGAGGATATGAGAAGATCGTGGGTAAGCAATGGTTAGGCGAGAAGAACGACAACGGGGAGAGATTCGAAACCTGTGCGCCATGAGTAGCCTGGTCATCGCAGGAAGTGTTTTCCATTACAGATGGATACACAAGGCAACTTGGGTGTCATCAGACCAGTCGACCACCTGTGCATCGTAAGGGAGTTTCGTCGTTATCTTCAGGATGTACGTGTCAAGCGAGAAGCAGACGTGGCTTCGGACCATTATCTCCGTGTTACTCGATTGAAACTGAAGCTGAAGAAGAGTTGAACAGGGATCCAAGCCAACACCAACGTTACAACAATGCTTCAATGAAAGACACCTCTCATTATATACAATATTATTTGGCGAAACCACCAATCTTGTAGTAACATTAATACACATTGCCAATTCAACATACATAAAGGAGTAAAATGCAGCTTGTCAGAAAATGGTCTGTAAAAGTTCAGTATAAGCTGCAGAACTCTCAATTGATGAACATACAAGTTTAAATAATAAGTACAGAGAATGTATAAGAATCTAAGTACAAGAAAGTAAGGTCACTATCTCAAACAAGTTCCATGTCCTGTAGGATCTGCTCGAAGAAGAGTCGGACGTGGCAGACAGTGAAAGTAGCAGTAACTTCAACATGCCAAAAAGTACTGGGCTCCAAGTCTTACACCCACAAAGAGCGGATATCAGATGAGACGCCTTAGAAAATGTTTAAAAAGGACGCGAAAGAAGGCAAATGTCAACAACAGCTGCACACGAGCCCCGAAAGTGAAAGTACAAAAAGAGTACACCGAAGCAAATAGTAGAGTCAAGCGAAGTATTAGAGTAGACAAGCAGAACTTCCTACGGACGCTTGCAACAGAGGCGAAAAAGGCAGCCTACCAATAGAACAAAGGATCTGAACTCAATCACCAAGATATAAGCAGGAAAGTTTGCAAAGCCAAAGAGGCCAGTAAGAGACAAATATAGAGGAGCACTTACAGATGACGAAGGGCAGAAGAAGAGGTGGATTGAGCACTTCCATGAGCTTCTCAACAGGCTAGCTCCTAGGAACCCACCGTAGATTTAGTCAGCTACAAGCGATTTGCTAATCAAGTGCTGCACTAACACGGAGGAAGAGATCAGCATTGCAATCAAGCAATTGATTAACGGTTAATATTAAGGACCTGTCAGTAAACCCGCAGAAGCGCCAATGATCTGGCTTTTCTCTCCCACACCCAACAAAAGAGGCAGAAAAAGACAAGCATGGTATCGGACAACACAGCTAAACTGGCCCTCACCATCAACAGAGGGAAGAGTAAGATGATCAATACCAACGCATCCAACAACACACCCATCATAGCCCAAGGCAAGGCGCTGGAGAAAGTGGACAGCTTCACCTATCTCGGCAGCATTCTGGACAACCAGGGCGGTACACATGCAGATGTCAGATCCGCATCGTGAAATTTTTTGTACCGAGTTCAGACGTATTCAATAATAATTCTTTAATCTTAATATATTGGCACATACATTAAGAACAATGTATTTCATGCTCTTACGATTTTTGGAAACATATTTTAATAACTTTGAGATATTTGCAAAAGTAATCTTTTGTAACGGTGTTTTTCATTCTGTCCAATCCGTGTGTAAACCCAGTTGAACCTGCACCCTGTTAATACTGTTAAACAATGCATGAACTAAATTTTTGTTTCAATGATCATTACTTTGATACAGACGCAAGGCTGCGGGACAGGCAGTCCAAAGAAAAGCCAAGTTAGATTTTTTTTGGATTTAACCAGCCGCTCAAACGCGACCAGCCAATGCGATCCCGTTATTCTTACAGGATCCATGAAGCAAACCTTTTGACTTCCAAACAGATTAAAAGTGGCTCATAACAAAGGAAATGAGTTTGACATGAACATGTTTATTCCATTCGAAATGGTACAATCACATAGTTATATGTTCTGCAATTTAAATAGAATTTGAATAATCAGATACTACATTACGGTATATGTAATTTGCTATTCATCTCATACTTCTTCAAACAATCATGTGTGAACTCATACTGGTCAGTCAAATGTAAAATCTTGAAATATGTCCGAGTTGGTGTCAGAAAGTACAAAAGAGCAAGGGTCAGTTATTTGTATTTTAATATATAAAACTAACAGTAATAGGAAAACGCAAAATATATCTTAAAATACACAACAGTAGTACTGCTGTACAAACTAACTATTTCTTTGTTAAATAGGCTCTGCCAGATATTTCATAATCAATTCATCACTAAGTGAAACATATTGTGAGTATTTGATATTTAAGTGATTTAGCGCATGTGTACCTTATGTGTAAACAAGAGATGTACTAGCGTGTTTGTCAGAAACACAATGCCCCTATTGCGCCGCTTTGAAGCCATATATTTGACCTTTGACCTTGAAGGATGACCTTGACCTTTCACCACTCAAAATGTGCAGCTCCATGAGATACACATGCATGCCAAATAGCAAGTTGCTATCTTCAATATTGCAATGGTTATCTAAAACTTTAACCAAGGTTAAAGTTTTGGGACAGAATGACAGACAGACAGGCCAAAAACAATATACACCCGATCATTCGATCCGGGTGCATAAAAACTTACTGCATTAAAAAATATGAGCCCATTAAACTTAATAACTTGGCTGAGCCTTACTTGTATGGACTTCTATTCTGCGCTAACAAGTTACAGTCCTGAGCAATCCATTCAGATCAGGGTTCAGCATTTGAGAGTCAGTTATTTCAGAAAATGTGTTCTATCTTCGGGATCAAGAAGACTCGCACCAGCCCGCGCAACCCAAAAGGCAATGGCCAAGTTGAGCGATTCAATCGTTCTTATCTCAAAATTATTCGCGCATATTTATCGGATGAACAGAGCGAATGCGATTTGCATCTAGGAAGTATCGCAGGAGCATATCGAACAACTCCGCATGAGAGCACTGGTCTGTCGCCAAACATGCTTGCAACTGGACAAGAAGTCCGTCTGCCTCTTGATGTCATTTACGGCCTTCCTAGAACCGCAGAAGACGGGGACTCTGCAGCGGGACACTCATTGACGTTGAGGCAGCAAACAAGTCGAGCCCATGAGCTCGCTCGTATTGTTCTAGGGAAGAAAGCTGAACGAAATAAGGAATCCTATGACTTAAGAGTGGCATTTAATAAATACAATGTTGGTGACATTGTATGGCTCTTACGGGAAACCAGAAAAGTTGGTGCAACATTCAAGCTGGAACCTCATTATGATGGACCATATGTTATTACAAACATGCCATCAACAATAAATTTGACAATTCAAATGGATGCAAATGGGCAAAAGAAAACGGTACACCATAAAAAGTTGAAGCCCTACGTTGGAAAATGTGTTCCGTCATGGTTGTGCAAAGTGCGAAGAAAGCTAAAAAAAATAAGCTCGGAGTGAAATATAATAGTGCTTAAAAGCAATTATTGTAAACACTTGATGGATATGTTGAATTTTTGTTACATAGATTGTCCGCATAAAATGATTAAACATAAAACGTTAAAACATTAACATTGAACGCTATTGGTAAATATAAATATATACATAAACTCACAAAACAAAGAATTGTATAATATCACAGATACTTGACGAGTTCGCAAGACTTAAAAATAAACATAAATTAGTAACTTGAATGTTAATGGTATCACAGTCATCCACAAGAGGTCTAAATTTGTGATAAAGGTACTATAAAGTCAGCATAATTAAGGGGGTCAAAACAAAGTGTTATTGATCAAAGACAGATTAGTCGTCGACTAGACCGATAACTCGCCCTTCAATCCATGATGCTATATTTGCAGGATATGGAGAGAGCGAAGAAGCCAAGCAGGGTGCAGTACCGGTGTAAGAATCGCAGAAGATTGACAGACAGGGGCGACACGTGGGCCATTTTTTTCAAGTACCATGTTACTTTTGACCAAGTGCCATTCTCATGCAGCCTGTGCAGCTTCCGGTGTCAAACACAGCAACACCTTCTTGATCATGTGACCAAGTATGCACCTCATGTTAAGGAGGCGAAGCTGAGGGGCGTGACTGATTAACGCCGCTACCTGCATAAGTAAGATAATCCGTTCAGTGTCTTCGAGTTTGACATTGAACGTTTGGGAGACCCTGTGTCAGAGCCACATGCGGAAGAAGGAGAAGAAGGGCGGTTTGATGTCCCGGAAGAAACTCCTCTACTACCAGATAGGCTCACACCTACTCAAGCGCCTAAAATCAGTAACCAGTCACTGCCGCGCCAACGGGTCTGAACATGTTCAGGAATCAACCCTTTGTGCCCAACCATCTGCCGCGTCCGTTTCAATATAAAGAAGTGAAACTCCAGCTGCTGGAGCAGTATTGAATTTTCATTAAAAACAATTAGTTGGTCCTTTATTTAAGGCAAGTGACCGATTGCCCAAACAGTACAAAACAGCACAATACAGCACAATACAAACCAACATAAACACAAAATATGAATAAAGCTGGGGTCACCGCCTTGGAACGGTCAATGCAAAGCATTGGGGGTTTAAACCTGGTTATAGAGCGCTCAACCTCACACTTGGCCCAGCAATATTCATAATACATTCAAGTGTAAATAAAATTTAACGTCATAGCATTGTAACTCAAATTAAACAATAATAAAAGGGAATTAAAACGCATTCAATTTAATTACTATTTAATTACTCAATTGCATTGAAGATACAAGAGTAACAGAATTACAACTTTTTGACGAACGATCAAATAAAACTATTAACAATTGTCAACTACATTCCTTCTTTATAGAAAAGATTTGAGAATGTAGAATCATAGAGTTAATATCTCAGATAATCATCGCGCAAATACAGGAAGAAGCAGCAATAATGGGTGTAAAAATTCCATATTACATAGCTTGGTTGTTTATGTGACTGCTAAACAAATTAAAAATAATTAAATCAAACAAGAAACGCCTATCAGAGAGAAAATATAAATAAAATGGAACGTTATAAACCCAATGACCTATGCATGTAGATTACAACTGGGAAAGTCGGTCGTATGACGTCACAAAAATCCATAATGACATAATGACGTGAACAAATTCCAAGGGCAGTACTAAATAAAAATATTAATCGGGCTGTGCTACTAATAAAACAAGTTTACGTGATTTAATATTAAGAAGCAAATGAATACAAATGGTAATTCCATTAAAGCGACAAGACATCTCGAATGGCTGGTTCATTCAGAACCAAATTTCTAGTGAAGTCCCAGTCTATAGGCCTACACCGAAGGCAGCACGTCAGGCCCAGCTGTTCCAGCCTGTGAAGACTCCAAATTCCACTGCGGGTGCCAAGTTGATCAGGTCATAAGCGACACCAGGAACGCCCATCCAGGATGAGATCATCCTGCAGCTGGATGATACCTCACGTTTGGATTTCCTTGATGAAGAGCCTTTGGAGTTGCTGGCGCAAAAGGTGTGTAGTGGCTCTACTACGGCTAAAGGGGTAGATCCTGAGGTTCAGCCTACTTCAGCCAAGAAGGTCAGGCAATCAGCATCTTCCACTAGATCCCTTCCGAAAGCTCCAGAGGAGCATGTTGAGACAGCAGTGCCAACGTCCCTAATCCTGGGGAACATCCAGAAACTAACCTCGGATATGGCGGCAGGTGTAGAAAGGATTGCAAAAGAAATGATCAGACATACGCGGTTGATGGAGCGTCAGAACGACTTACTGCAACGGGTAACCAGTGCCGTGCTCCAGGTGAGAGACGACATGGACAGGTTGCGGCGAAGAGAGAACCGTTCATCCGTGAAAAGTGTTGCTACAAACATAAGAAAATGACTTTAAACACTCAGTAAATGAACTTTTTTTCAATTATTAAATTATAATCTTAACAGTTTTAAGTTAAAAGTTACAAATTGACACTGGACAATGGAGAAAGGGACATATAACTTTTTTGTTCTTGTAGTTTACTTTTTTTATTATTGACTCAGGAGAGTCAATTACGAGCGAGGGGGTAATGAAGAACCCCATGATTGTTTAATTGATATGATTTTTATGTGACCTTAGCTTGTTGTTGCTGTTGTTGTTTAGAACAGGCACCCACCGCGAGAAGTCATGCCCAGCGTTGTTTTTGTATAAACTATGCTTATCAAATTTTATTATTTTATAAGCACAATTTTATACTATATATGTATTTTATCCTTGCTTTGGTTTTGTTCCGACTTTTTATTGCAAGTAACATTACGACTCGCGAAATTTTATTACATACACTGATCCTTAAAGCATTTATTCAACTTTTTACTCACGTTTGTGATTGGTAATATCCATTGCATGAAATCAATTCCTACGAAGTCTGTTCATTTGTTTTCTCCTTTTTGCATTAGATGACATTATTCCTTTTGCAATTGTAAAGCTCCTTTGATTGAAAACACATTTTTGTCAGCCGTCAGCCATCTTACTTCCTGTGTTCGTAACGGTTGAATTATTTCAAGTCAAGGTTATCATCCATGAATAGAAAACGCCCGTATCATGTCATGGTATTATGCACCGCTATTGTAAATGTCATTATTTAACTGCGCTCCTGTTTAATTCTTATTTAAAGTCCAAGATGGCTGCCATTTGTCTGTTTTACTCAGTCAGTTGTTAAGATGACGTTCGAATGTAGTTAAGTCGTAGTGACGTCATTGACCAGTTATTTCGTCACCGACCACTTTTTGCCCATGTATTCTTAGTCATTGGCCAATAGTTGGTCAATGACCACCTTTCGACCATTTTCGACCAATTTTCGCCCAAGATTTTTGGTCGATCCCATCACAGAGTATATAAGGAGCCATGTTTTTGCTCAAAGTCAGTCTCGCTCAGTTTTTCTTATTGGAACCATCTCCACGTCACTTTTTAACAGAAATCTAACTTAAAATTCTTTCGAGTATGTGGTTTTGAATGCTATTACTTTTAAATGGTTTATTTTAATACTTAATACTAGAGTTTTACTAACAGTCTCACATAAAAAGTAACTATTTAAGCGTAAGCCGCACGTATTGTATTAATGCACGTGTGTGGATTAATCTGTCTTTGATCAGTCAAATATATTGAAGATTTTATTATCGCTATATTGGAAACAATCTGTATCTGTTCAAAAGGATCAGTGTTAATAGTACACAGAATTATGTTAGACAGTGGGTGCCTGTATATACATGTAATATTATATAATTTTTGAACACAGGAGAAACGGAAATAAACAAATAAATAAGCAGTTTGAAACGTTCATGGTCTTTCGTCATTTCTATTAAAATCCAATATCGTATCTCAACGCTCATAGATCTACACATTGGCAAGAACGCTACATAATTTATGGTGATCGGCGGTGGAAAACTTTAAAAAAATTAAATAATTAAGTATTCAATGATTCGTTCCGAGTTTGAAAATAATATTTTAAAAAACGCTACCAACCCATTCCGTTTGATATTAAAACATTGACATAGTGGTCACTCCGTGAAAAATAACTACTAATAATAACATTGAATCTGTAACAATATATCAACGACACTTGTTTACTTCAATCATTCAACTGAGCATAACATCATGGAGACTCAGGTTAGCTCAGGGGCGTGACCGTACGGAGGGTCGTCGGGGCGGTCAACCAATCCCCGCGAAGCCATCGAGGTCATTTATGGAGCGCTCAGGGATCTGGTGTCCGAAGTAAGAGGAATAAAGTCAAGTCAAGCGGAACTCGAGGCGCGCCTATCCCAGACAGAGCATTCCTCTGTTAAGCAGGTAGCTCCCGTGTGCAAAGGCCCCAGCAATCCGGGTACATGCAGTCATCCGATGAACGGATAACACAGTCTGATTGCAACAGTCTTGAGACACGAATATTGCCTTCAGAATACGGTCAGCCCAGAGGACGATGTAGTGAACCTAGTAGGCCCGTATCAAGCCAACCTTTTGTAAGCATCCATCAATTTAACTATGCAGAAAATCGAAACACAAATCGCGCCCCAATGCAACACATGCCCAACTTATTGAGACGCCATTACCCTTCAGGAGATCAAATCTTTAGTAACGACCGATATTGTGGCCACTTGTCGTCGCATGGCCTCAATGAGTCACGCATATCTAGGCCACACGAGCGCATGCGTATCCCACCATCTGACGGTAAAGAAGATTGGAAAGTTTGGGTGACTGGTTTTGATGTGATCTCAGATCGGTTTGGCTGGAGTGATGATATGCGCCTTGACCAACTTCTACAAAGACTAGAAGGTCAAGCAGCCGAATTCGCCTTCACACAGCTCTCACCTGCAACGCTCCACACTTACCAGGATCTTAAAGCGTAGCTAAATAGCAGATTTAGAGTAGTTCAATCTTCAAAACCATTTGCGGTCAAGTTCACACGGCGTGACCAAAGGCATGGTGATACACCAGAGTCTTATGCCGCGGAGCTCAAGATGCTATACGATAGAGCGCACCCTCACCGCAAAAGAAGAACCAAACATGAATACCTAGTTTGCAGATTCCTTGACGGCTTGCAAGATGAAGAAGTTAGGTTTGAGGTAGAATACCATAAAGAGCCTACAACGATTGATGAAGCGGTCTACAACGTATTGACACTAATGCAAACCAGAGCGGGATTTGAGGGCGAGCGGGGTCATAAAAGAGCAACAAGGAGAGCGGTTGAAAAAGACGAGTCTTTCTGCGAAGCACAGTCAGCTCCAAACAAGCAAACATCATACAACAAGACAAGTAAGTGGCATAAGAGGCCTCAGCCGGACTCAACAGAAAGCAACGACGGAGTCTTACAACAAATATTAAAACGGCTGGATACCTTGGAAGGAAGAACAAGAAGTGGCAATGGGGAAAGAAGAAGTAGAAGAGAAGTGGAATGTAACCGCTGCCATGGAAAAGGCCATTTTGCTCGAGAATGCTTGATTGACCAGACTTAGAGAGATGTTAAAGAAACAGTGCCCGAGAGCTTGAAGAGAAGTGAGAATCCTTTAAACGAGAATGGGCCAACCCTTGCGGCCATAGGGAGGTCCCAGTAGAAGATGAAGGAGGCCAGCCCAGCAAAACGGTGGATCGCTTGGGAGGGAACGAGGTGGTGAGATAAGAGAGAGCGAAGCAGCTGGCAGATGGGGTTTATGTCAGAGGGATGGAAAATGATATACCCGTAACGTTTACCACAGATACTAGGGCGACAAGGACAATTGTATCAAAAAGAGTGTTTGAACAATTGCGTCCCGAGAGTCGACCGATGATTTAAAAGTCAGCCTGTCTGATTGGAGCGCGGGTGCTCCCATTAGAGATGCAGGTCAGGCGAGATTGAAGTTGAAGTTTGGTCCAGTGACGATGACTGAAGAGGTAATAGTAGCGGAAATAGAAGACGACGCCTTGCTAGGTTATGATTTTCTCAGACGGAAACAGGGTAGGCCAGCAGACATCTTGTTAAGCAAGAACAAGATTGTGTTAGTAAGATGGGAGCGAAATACCAGTTTTCCAGGTCGGTAGGACAAGGCAAGTAGTCGTGGCGAGTGACATGACGGTGCCAGCTAAAGCTGAAGCTGTGGTAAAGGTGTTCGTTGAGCGGTTTGAGACTGATGATGATGACAAAGAGGCGGACTATGTAGTTGAACCAACGCAGCAATTCAAAGAAAAGTATCCGTTACGTCAACTTTAGTCAATTTAAACAAATCGCCAGCCTGCACGATCAAGGTACTTAACCCTTTCATGACTGAAGTTCAGCTGAGACAAAATGCAGTGATCGGAAGGGCAGAAAAGATTGAAAGAGTCGTGTCCGTGATATCATAAGAAGAATACATGGACGAGGAAGGCAATTTTTCATCGGTACGAAGAGTCATGGCACGTCGGCCGAATACAATTAAAGAAAACTCCAAACTTCCGACACCGGCGAAACCTGGTCAAGTCCCGCCGCACCTCATATCTCTACTGAAGAGATCAACCAAAGACAAGACGCAGGCCGAAGTTGAAGCAGTCGCAGGGTTACTCATCAAGTTCCAGGACATTCTCGACAAATGATTGGGATTTAGGTTTAACTAATTTAACTGAGCACTCGATAAACACAGGCGATGCAGCACCCATTAAGCAAAGACCACGTCTTGTTCCGCTAGCTTACGCAGACGAAGAAAAAGGCGCAATTGAAGACCTTAAAATGGGTGTGATTCAAAAGAGTGTCTCCTCTTGGGCAAGTCCAATTGTCTTAGTTAAAAAGAAAAATGGAAGCATCCGTTCATGTGTGGACTACCGGAAAGTTAACGCTTTAGTCAAACCTGATGGCTTTCCTCTGCCCCGCGTTCAGGACTGCCTTGATGCTATAGCGGGCACACATCTGTTCAGTAGTTTTGATTTAACTTCAGGCTACTTTCAGATTCCTTTGAAGAAGGAAGACATCTCAAAGATCTCCTTCGTATGTAAATACGGCCAATATGAGATGACTCGAATACCCTTTGGTCTAAATAATGCAGCCAGCACCTTCCAGCGGACCATGGAAATAGCTCTACAACATCTACAGTGGAACACATGCCTCGTCTATATCGACGATATCATTGTTTATGGCTCTACCTTTGAGCAGAATCTTGTGCGTGTAGACGAAGTCCTATCCCGGGTCCAAGAGGCAGGATTGAAGTTGAAACCCGACAAATGCCACATGCTTCAAACAGAAGTATTATTTCTGGGCATTTGGTGTCAAATAAAGGTATTTAACCCGCCCCCCCCCCATTGTAGCTAGAATCACTGGCTGGCCGACGCCTCAAAACCCCAAACAAGTCAGGCAGTTCGTGGCTTCAGGGTCGTATTATCGTCGGTTTATCAAGGACTTTGCAAAACTGACAAGATCACTGGTAGATTTGACCAAAAAGGAGGCAAAGTTTTAGTGGATAGAAGCCCAAGAGAAGGCGTTTAGTGCACTCAAACGAGCCCTGATCAGCCCGGAAGTAATAAGTTATCCCGTAAACGAAGGCATGTTCCACCTCGACGAAGATGCATCAGGTGTGGGCATTGGAGCTGTACTGGCTCAGTACCAAGAAAATCGTGAGCGCGTGATATCCTATTCGAGCCGAGCGCTTAGCAGGTCAGAGAAGAATTACTGCATTACCGAAAAGGAGCTACTAGCGGTTGTGTATTTCGTGCAGTACTTTCGACAATACCTGCTGGGTAGAAGGTTCACCGTCAGAACCGATCATCAAGCCTTAGTATGGCTCTTCAGCATGAACCCAGAGACAAAATCGCAAGATGGACCGACATTTTAGCGGCGTTCGACTTCGCGATTGAATACCGTCCAGGTCTTAAACAGCCACACTGTGACGCTTTATCCAGATGCAAACCGCGAGACTGTGAATGCCCGTTGGTCGACACGAGTAAGCCACTAAAAGAGGGTAGCATCTATGATGGCAAGTCTTCCAGGCCCACAAGATGTATATCTGGAAACTGAGCCAACTGCAGTGGTTTCTGAAAACATAGTTCCAACTGCTTAACGGGCAGTGCTCAGATCAAATCCATGGTGCAGTCAGTACACCTGTCAAGAGATGGCTGCAATGCAGGATGAAGACAGTGATATCGGGACGATTGCCAGAGCAGTAAACGCTGCCAAGAAACCCGACAATAGTGAAATGCTTGACGAATGTCCCGAATCCAAACATTATTTGATAATTTGGGATCAGTTGCTGGTAAAAGAAGGTGTGTTGTATCGCAGGGGAAGATGCGATTCATTAACCTCCTAGGACAATTTGCAGCTTGTGACTCCAAAGAAAATTAGAGAATCGATTATAAGGCATTCTCATAATGCTGTTACAGCTGGTCATCAGGGTATTAAAAGAACCCGAGCTGTCGTGGTGAGATCCTTCTATTGGTCTAACCTAAAAACAGATATCCGGCTGTACATCCAAGCGTGTGATGTATGTGAGAGGGACAAGGCCCCTGTCAAGAAACCAAGGCGCCGTTGGGACGACTAAAGGCAGGTGCTCCTTGGGATGTGTTGGCAGTGGATTTTGTTGGCCCTTTTCCTGTGACTGCTGTGGTAACAGTCACATCTTGGTTATGTCTGATCACTTTACCAAGTACGTAGAGGTGTTTCCGGTAAAGACACAGACAGCTGAGGAGAGTGTGGATAAGATAGTGGATAATTTTATTTCGCGCTGGGGTACGCATCTGTCCATCAATTCAGATCAGGGTTCAGCATTTGAGAGTCAGTTATTACAGAAAATGTGTTCTATCTTCGGGATCAAGAAGACTCGCATCAGCCCGCGCAACCCAAAAGGCAATGGCCAAGTTGAGCAATTCAATCGTTCTCTTCTCAAAATGATTCGCGCATATTTATCGGTTGAACAGAGCGAATGGGATTTGCATCTAGGAAGTATCGCAGGAGCATATCGAGCAACTCCGCATGAGAGCACTGGTCTTCGCCAAACATGCTTGCAACTGGACAAGAAGTCCGTCTGCCTCTTGATGTCATTTACGGCCTTCCTAGAACCGCAGAAGACGGGGATTCTGCAGCGGGACACGCATTGAGGTTGAGGCAGCAAACAAGTCGAGCCCATGAGCTCGCTCGTATTGTTCTAGGGAAGAAAGCTGAACGAAATAAGGAAACCTATGACTTAAGAGTGGCATTTAATAAATACAATGTTGATTACATTGTATGGCTCTTACGGGAAACCAGAAAAGTTGGTGTTACATTCAAGCTGGAACCTCATTATGATGGACCATATGTTATTATAAACATGCCATCAACAATAAATTTGACAATTCAAATGGATGCAAATGGGCAAAAGAAAACGGTACACCATGATAAGTTGAAGCCCTACGTTGGAAAATGTGTTCCGTCATGGTTGTGCACAGTGCGAAGAAAGCTAAAAAATAAGCTCGGAGTGAAATAAAATAGGGCTTAAAAGCAATTATTGTAAACACTTGATGAATATGTTGAATTTTTGTAACATAGATTGTCCGCATAAAATTATTTAACATTAAACGTTAACACATTAACATAGAACGCTATTGATAAATATAAATATATACATAAACTCACAAAACAAAGAATTGTATAATATCACAGATACTTGACGAGTTCGCAAGACTTAAAAATAAACATATAAATAAGTAACTTGAATGTTAATGGTATAACAGTCATCCACAAGAGGTCTAACTTTGTGATAAAGATACTATAAAGTCAGCATAATTAAGGGGGTCAAAACAAAGTGTTATTGATCAAAGACAGATTGGTTTCCTCGACTAGACCGATAACTCGCCCTTCAATCCATGATGCTATATTTGCAGGATATGGAGACAGCGAAGAAGCCAAGCAGGGTGCAGTACCGGTGTAAGAAGTGTCAGAAGATTGACAGAAAGGGGCGACTTGCGGGCCATTTTTTTAAGTACCATGTTTCTTTTGACCAAGTACCATTCTCATGCAGCCTGTGCAGCTTCCGGTGTCAAACACAGCAACACCTTCTTGATCATGTGACCAAGTATGCGCCTCATGTTAAGGAGGCGAAGCTGAGGGGCGTGACTGATTTACGCCGCTACCTGTATAAGTCAGATAATCCGTTCAGTGTCTCAGTTTGACATTGAACGTTTGGGAGACCCTGTATCAGAGCCACATGCGAAAGAAGGAGAAGAAGGGTGGTTTGATGTCCCGGAAGAAACTCCTCTACTACCAGAAAGGCCCACACCTACTCAAGCGCCTCAAATCAGTCACCAGTCACTGCCGCGCCAACGGGTCTGAACATGTTCAGGAATCAATTCTATGAGCCCAACCATCTGCCGCGTCCGTTTCAAGACATCTCGAATGGCTGGTTCATTCAGAACCAAATCTCTAGTGAAGTCTCAGTCTATAGGCCTACACCGAAGGCAGCACGTCAGGCCCAGCTGTTCGAGCCTGTGAAGACTCCAAATTCCACTGCGGGTGCCAAGTTGATCAGGTCATTAGCGACACCAGGAACGCCCATCCAGGATGAGATCATCCTGCAGCTGGATGATACCTCACGTTTGGATTTCCTTGTTGAACAGCCTCTGGAGTTGCTGGCGCAAAAGATGTGTAGTGGCTCTACTACGGCTAAATGGGTAGATCCTGAGGTTCAGCCTACTTCAGCCAAGAAGGTCAGGCAATCAGCATCTTCCACTAGATCCCTTCCGAAAGCTCCAGAGGAGCATGTTGAGACAGCAGTGCCAACGTCCCTAATCCTGGGGAACATCCAGAAACTAACCTCGGATATGGCGGCAGGTGTAGAAAGGATTGCGAAAGAAATGAGCAGACATACGCGGTTGATGGAGCGTCAGAACGACTTACTGCAACGGGTAACCACGGCCGTGCTCCAGGTGAGAGACGACATGGACAGGTTGCGGCGAAGAGAGAACCGTTTATCCGTGAAAAGTGTTGCTAAAAACATTAGAAAATGACTTTAAAGACTCAGTACATGAACTTTTTTTTCAATTATTAAATTATAATCTTAACAGTTTTAAGTTAAAAGTTACAAACTGACAATGGAGAAAGAGACATTTAACTTGATTGTTCTTGTAGTTTCCTTTTTTTTATTATTGACTCAGGAGAGTCAATAACGAGCGAGGGGGTAATGAAGAACCCCATGATTGTTAAATTGATATGATTTTTATGTGACCTTAGCTTGTTGTTGTTTAGAACAGGCACCCACCGCGAGTAGTCATGTCCAGCGTTGATTTTGTATAAACTATGCTTATCAAATTTTATTATTTTATAAGCACAATGTTATACTTAATATGTATTTCATCCTGGGCTTGGTTTTGTTCCGACTTTTCATTGCAAGTAACTTTACGACTCGCGAAATTTCATTACACTGATCCTTAAAGCATTTTTTCAACTTCTTACTCACGTTTGTGATTGGTAATATCCATTGCATGTAATCAATTCCTACTTAGTCTGTAAATTTGTTTGCTCCTTTTTGCATTAGATGCCATTATTCCTTTTGCAATCGTAAAACTCCTTTGATTGAAATCACATTTTTGTCAGCCGTCAGCCATCTTACTTCCTGTGTTCGTAACGGTTGAATTATTTCAAGTCAAGGTTATCAGCCATGAATAGAAAACGGCGGCATCATGTCATAGTATTATGCACCGCTATTGTAAATGTCATAATTTAACTGCGCTCCTGTTTAATTCTTATTTTAAGTCCAAGGTGGCTGCCATTTATCTGTTTTACTCAGTCAGTTGTTAAGATGACGTTCGAATGTAGTTAAGTCGTAGTGACGTCATTGACCAGTTATTTCGTCACCGACCACTTTTTGCCCATGTTTTATGGTCATTGGCCAATAGTTGGTCAATGACCACCTTTCGACCATTTTTCGACCACTTTTCGCCCCAGATTTTTGGTCGATCCCATTACAGAGTATATAAGGAGCCATTTTTTTTTGCTCCAAGTCAGTCTCGCTCAGTTTTTCTTATTGGAACCATCTCCACGTCACTTTTTAACAGAAATCTAACTTAAAATTCTTTCGAGTACGTGGTTTTGAAAAAAAAGTACGTGGTTTTGAATGCTATTACTTTTAAATGGTTAATTTTGATACTCAATACTACAGTTTTACTAACAGTCTCACATAAAAAGTAACTTTTTAAGCGTAAGCCGCATGTATTGTATTAATGCACTTGTGTGAATTAATATGTCTTTGATCAGTCAAATATATTGAAGATTTTAATATCGCTATATTGGAAACAATCTGTATCTGTTCAAAAGGATCAGTGTTAATAGAACACAGAATCATGTTAGACAGTGGGTGCCTGTATATACATGTAATATTATATATAAATATATAATAATTTTTGAACACAAGAGAAACAGAAATTAACAAATAAATAAGCAGTTTGAAACGTTCATGGTCGTTAGTCATTTTTATTAAAATCCAATATCGTATCTTAACGCTCATAGATCTACACACTCGGCAAGAACGCTGCATTACATAATATCACATAAATGCTCTTCTTGAGGATTGTAATTATCACACAGCTCTGACTGAGCAATATAATCATAACAAGATTTGGACCATTAAACATATTTAATGCATAGTAATTATCACAGAGAAGCTCTGACTGAACAATATGATAATCACAAGAATTATCATAAAACAAACACTTAAAGGGTCCTTTTCACAGATTTTAGCATGTATTGAAGTTTGTCATTAAATGCTTTTTATTGATAAATGTAAACATTAGATCTAAAAAGCTCCAGTAAAAAATAAGAATAACATTAAAGAAAGAAAAATAACCCTCACAGGGCTCGAACCGCTCACCCCTGGAGTAAAATGTCTTTCACGTATACCGCTCGGCCAACCATGCTCATAACATAACTGATGTATTTTAAAGTTTATATAAGCAATCCTCGTAGTATAATCCCAGAATATAACGACAACAAAAGAACTCTCAAAATCATTTAATCGTTTCGCGATGAAACGCTTTATAATTTTGAGGTTCTTAAATAGTCAAACGATGCACATAATTGATATTTTAGAGCATGGTAAATGTTAAGTACTATTGTTTCCTCACAAATATCATAACTGAAACGAAAATTTGCGAATCTGAAACAATTTGTTTAAAGTTTGTAAATTTACCAAATCGTGAAAATGCCCATTTAATGCACAATCAATTCGAATTCGAACACACGCACGAAAACAAAGGGCCTTGACTGTCCCCATATCACTCAAGGAAAACATAAAAACTTTGGTGCCCATGTGATGTAATTTGAAAAACAAAACTGTTTTCAAAAAGCAATTTTTACTCTAGTACTCGGCTTCAGCAGTGGACGATCAGAACGACTTATATAGCAATTCAATTCAATTCAGATATTTTATTTAAGTCTCAATCACATTGCATGTTCATACTACAATTTACATATAAAATATATCACAATGACATGAATGTAACCAGTCATAAATGCCTTTTTAGAGACTGTGCATTTAAAAAAAACACTTTACATTTAACATGACTAAAACATTTATAAAAGCCAAGTTTTCATTCTAATTAAAAACATTTTTACCATTAAAACATACAAAAAGATATTCTAACTAAGACTCTGTATATACATATATACAGTAAAAATATGGTTATGTCCTAGAGTATAAAAATTGTTTGCGTTTATATAAAATCTTAAAGCAGGTTTTGGCAGCAACATATACGTCATTATCATTTTTAAACGTCGCAAGTAATTTTTCATCATCTGACAAATTTTCATAAGTGACGCTTTAATGGGCAATGATATAGTTAGTGCTATTCATCTTCTACAACATGTGTATGGATCCACGAAAGGTTATTACTTTGCAGGTTCATTAAAGGGACTTTTTCACAGAATTTGGCATGTATAGAAGTTTTTCATTAAATGCGTTATATTGATTGATGTAAACATTGGATATAAAAAGATCTAGTAACAAGAAATATCTTTTTAAAAGATATACGGCGTTGATTGTGGTTGGAGTTTTTGAAAGGTAAAAAGTTCAATGAATGAGATCAAGGATAGCGAATGTCTTTTTCTGTGCAGTTCTTAGCTGCATCACACGCAGTACGGGATGTTACGCGGAGTTTTCGCGGCTTATTTTACATTATTACATATTGCTGGTCATAAACCTACTATAGATACAAAAAAGAAAACAAAAAGAAGAATGGAAGTGAAATTAAAGCATACGAGTCAACCGGCCACACGCGAAGTATCCGTACATATTTTTAATATTTATACGCGCGTTCTTCGAACAAAACTGTTTTAGTGGTGTGTCTGACATTGCTATTTGGTTCGATTATTAACAGTATCGAGAATCATCGCGCTCATGCTTAATACATTAGTCAATATGGTGGACTTATTCTTGTTAAATTAATTAAAAATAATATTTATCACGGTATTGTTGAAAACACATTAAGAATCAATTATTGACATACCATAATTATATCGCTGGATATCTTCATTTTTAACATCTTTCTGGTCTAAAGAAAATTCCAGTTCACCTAGTTCACGCTTTAGCGTCTTTACTTTATAACAATTATTTTACTGGCCGCGAACTCCGGTCAGCACATAAGGTAGTCGTGAAGACGCAGCGATGACCTGTATATAAACTCTGACATTCACACACACTGGCCGCGAATTGACCCGATACCTCGCGGGTTGAAATGCAATGCATTAAAGTGAGGCCTCGCTTCCACTGCTCTTTATACTTTTACATGTTGTCATGTTGACAGGAATATGGAAGTTTGTACTAAATATGAGAACATAGCCTTTAAGTACAAACGTTCTCGCGCTGGCAATCCTCTGAAAATAAAAGGTGCACGCACAAACTGTATTGATGTCGAGATTGAGTGTAAATCTGTTCTATCTATTAAGCCTTTTCATTAGAGATAAAATTGTTTCATGCTGAACACGCAGTAAAACAGTGTTACAAAGACGCGGACATGTTTCCAATGTTCTGGTCGTTTGCTCAAATCAGCCTATGGAATAAATGAAGTGTATTCATTCTGACCTAGCCGCAGGAAATTTTATTTGAATTTTATTTTACAGTTACAAAGGTCAGGTAAGGTGAAAAGCTGACGTAAACAGTAACGCCGAAAAACAATAATACAATTTAAGAACCACTGACCCCTGGAGTAAAAGTGTGACGATTTTGGCCGGTATTTTATCCTTTAGGTTCATTATTCTTTGAGTACATTCATATTGTTTACATCAAAACGAAAGTACGTTTCCCGTTGGCAAATCGTTCACTTTTCGGTAAGTTCCACGCACATAGTATGTGCATTTAAGATTGATCATTGTATTTTCATGTACATAATTTGATGATTTAATAATACAAGTCGGTTATTAAGATGCACAATATGTATTTCATAATATAGCCACAGTATTATACAATTACTGTTTGAAACGGTAGGGTTGTGTTTACATGAAATAGTAGGGTGATGTCTTTAGCAAGCGGGTCATGTGGTATATATATCAGTATATAAAGCGCTGCTCTTATGGGGAGGGAGCATTCTGCGTTCGATCGTCGAACAGTTCACAACGTTAAATACGTTGCATTAATTAGAGACCTTATACCATTGAAATTATCTGGGACTTTGGATGCCTTTTGAGTAGAAGTGACCCAAGCAACTTTGCGCACTACACCATAGCTTGCTGGGTAGCTTCAATAGAGACTCATACCTTTGTCCGGGTCACAGGTTTTCTTTGGTAATATAAGACAGTGCACGTTTCTGGTCTCTTAGGTCAGCCTGAGCAAGGGACATCTCTGTGACTTTGGATACTTTCGAGTGGAGGTGACCCTGGCAACTTTGCGCACAACATACCATAGCTTGATCGGTAGCCTAGAGACTCGTATATAAGTCCGGGTCAAAGGTTTCCATTCCAGTTAGTGCACGTGTCAGGTCTCGTAGGTCAGCCTGAGTCTGTCAAGCTACTGATTGTTGCTTGTACAACACAGACCGATTGTCTTCCTTGCATAAACGCAGACGGGGGACATTGATTGTCTCCCTTGCGTAACGCAGAGGGGAGACACTGCAGACTCGTTGCAATAGGTGTAAGACACCCGGGGTGACCCAAGTCACCCAAGACACCCTAGGTGATCCAAGTCGACCCAAGTCGATCCAAGTCAACCCAAGTCGACCCAAGTCGACTCAAGCCAACCAAAGTCGACCCAAGTCGACCCAAGCCAACCCAAGTTAACCCAAGTCAACCCAAGTTGATCCAAGTCAACCCAAGTCAACCCGAGTCGACCCAAGTCAACCCAAGTGATCAAAGCAATCCAAGTCGCACAGGGCATACGGAACCGACTTGTATAGAGGCAAATTATATTATTTGTTTATCAAATCACACGGCTAAGGAAAGCCCGAGGAAAAGCCATTATATATATATATATATCCCGAAGGAACGGTAGACACGTTACAAAAATTGGTGGCAGCGGTGGGATATATTGGGACGACCTTTAAAGCATCCCGACTCAGCCTCACGATGGCTTCACATCAAGAACAAAGCGACTTGGATAGGATAAGAGCCGAACTTGAGCATGTCAAGCTAGAAAATGCTAGACTAAAACTTGAATCCGAGATCACTGGTATTGAAAGCGACCCCGAAGTTGGTGTAGAGGAAGAACCTTGCATAGAGTTTAACGTAGGAAGAATAATCAGGAAACGGACGGCGCCAGAACCAGTCATGGCTCCTAAGAAGCCGCATCTGGCCGTGGAGCAGGCATGCAGCTCCTGGATGGGAAACGAGGTCAGCTGTGATCGCCCACTTGAAACTGCCGCTCCAGGCCATAGGTCGATGAGAAGACAGGTCCCCACGGTGTTTGGCTGTATCGTACAGACCCAGACAGACGAACCTAGGGTAAACAAATGCGATGTGTGCGATATCACCTTCGGCAACCAGGCCATGATGTTCGTACACAAGGGTTGCCATTGTGTCGACAATCCTATGAAATGTAATGTCTGCGGTGAAACATGCCATGACGCGATGGGTTTCTATATCCACATAACCATGGGGCATACTGCCAAATGACTGAGACACATTTAGAAGTGTTAGAGTTAGCTGTATAGTTTATTGTTACTGTTTCTTGTTCATTGTTTCATCAGGTCACACTCATGTTTGTTTTTCTCATCCCATCAGGATACTGGTCATTCATTTAGCATTAGATATCATGTTTTGTCATAACATTTGCTTTTAACATGACTACCGGGAGTAGTATTTTGTTCGTCAATAAAAGATGTCGTTGACGTATTTGTTTAACACTTAGACAGAGTATTGTAAGCGGGACGCTTAAATCGGAGGCGTGGGTAGTGTGACGATTTTGGCCGGTATTTTATCCTTTAGGTTCATTATTCTTTGAGTACATTCATATTGTTTACATCAAAACGAAAGTACGTTTCCCGGTCGCAAATCGTTCACTTTTCGGTAAGTTCCACGCGCATAGTATGTGCATTTAATATTGATCATTGTATTTTCATGTACATAATTTGATGATTTAATAATACAAGTCGATTATTAAGATGCACAATATGTATTTCATAATATAGCCACAGTATTATACAATTACTGTTTGAAACGGTAGGGTTGTGTTTACATGAAATAGTAGGGTGATGTCTTAAGCAAGCGGGTCACGTGGTATATATATCAGTATATAAAGCGCTGCTCTTATTGGGAGGGAGCAGTGATTTACCCCAATGTATTATACAGACATCATATATCCGTAACAATATCTCTCCATCCCCATACTAATAGTAACTTAAGGTTTAATTCCCATATATATTGCAAAACAAACATAAATATGCACGGAAAGGACTATTTTTACGAACTTTGAGTATTTCTATTATCTCCCTTGCATAAGCAAGATATAAGGAAAATCGCATTAAAATCAAAATTAAGGGTAAAACTAGATACATACCTGCACTTAATCTATAAAATAAAGCGATACAGTAGGGCATACTAACTATCCAGAGTCTTCTTGCATAAACTATCTTCCTTAGGCTTAGCCGTAATAACAAAAATATGCGTATAAACAAATCGCGTAACTTACAAAAGTGCGAATAAAGCGCGTTCTGGTGCCGGACTAAACACACATTTAGGTAACTACATAACATCTACCCTGTCTGCCGGACCCCGCCCGTGGACTATAGCCATAAGGGAACCCTCTGTGCGGGCACGGACGACGGTCACTTCCGTATGTCACTGGGGCTGCTCGCCCGGGCCAGCACAGAGTGAACCTACGGTACTATCACGGCCTGAGCATAACGCGGATATGACAACCGACCTATAGTTATTCGTCGCAGGGCATAGCCAACGGGTCACTCCTGTGTGTCAGTGGGGCCCCCTGGTATGTGCCCTGTGACGACGCCACGGACGGGCAAGGGCTGACAAGATACCCAGTAAAACATCAACAACACTCTCTTACTAAAACGACGGAAGGGATTACGGTACCGAATATAACTGTCAACCAAATCATGTAATATATCGGCCGCCTGTCTCGTTAACAACCGCGACCGTACAACATAAACGCAACTTAACGCTAAGGGCACGCTACTAGAATCAATGACGGATAGGTGCGCTTGATAAAAATAAAAACGAACATCTGTAACCACTATGTAAAGATATGGACAAATATAAAATCCCCCCCTTTGTAAACCAAAAAATCGGGCTAACAGTATCCGGGTTCCGCGAGACCCTCCCCCCCCCCCTGTGCTGGTCCTCGGTATTTTAAATTTTTGTCGCTGCACCCAGCACGCAGCAGCCGACGACGACGGTAGTGGGGTAAGCACGCAGACACTACACTTCCGCACAGAGACGGAAGCCGCATCAAGTGCGCACTCAGGTAACTCAATAGAGAAACCTTCAGTACAACCCCTTTAAATGTAGATATCACAACCATTTTATATATGCATTATATTAAAAAACAAAAAATGTTGGATGGAGCGTGTCGGCTGGGGTGGTGAGGTGCCCCCTCCTCGCACTGCGGCTCTGTCGACACGACCCACCCAAGATTACCAAAAAAAAGAAAAGTGATGATAATTAGTATATTTGTTTCTCAGTGTATAGATAGACTAACTCATTGCAGTCCATTTATTTACTAACCATTGAAATAGCCACAATAGCACATAGAACTGCTGCCTTTGATATCATACATAACCCGAACCAGTAAAGCGCTCACTCTCTTAATACCAAACTACCATAACCACAGCCCATCTCTTCTATCATCAAATAAATGATCTATCAAAAACAAAGTCTGGCCCTCACAACACCTCAGTGCCACAGGCAATCACCTCAGAAAGAAGAAAGAAAATCTCGAAATTGTCAAAGCCCACAAAACAAAATAGTCATCTTGGTCCATTTACACACAATCAGTCCCTCTCTTCTATCATCTAATACATGATCTGGCAAAAATCTAGTCTGACCCTCAAATCAACATACAACCATTACCCCAAAAAGCAACAGAGAGTGCCCAAGCTACTATAACATATGACACAAGGCAGCAGATCTCTATATGTACCATTACTAACACTATATACTAATATGTCCTCAGCGAGAGACGCTACATGCCGTCCCTCTTGAAAAATACTGAAAAGAATTACTGTTTGCAGTTCATTGGTACACTAACCTTTATATGCTCCTATGTAGCCGGCTCGAGCCCTTAGCTCGACATGCCCTAGACCAGACCACAATACTAAACCTGGCATATTACACAAACACATAGGAATGCTGTCTTTGCTTGTATAACCAGAAACACTAACGTGTGCGCTCTCCCTAATACCAAATTTACTCAAACTCAGCCCCTCTCTTCTTTCATCAAATAAATGACCTATCAAAACTAGTCTGGCCCT
Source organism: Dreissena polymorpha (assembly GCF_020536995.1). Taxonomy (NCBI): domain Eukaryota; kingdom Metazoa; phylum Mollusca; class Bivalvia; order Myida; family Dreissenidae; genus Dreissena; species Dreissena polymorpha. The sequence continues at coordinate 63,258,520 of NC_068355.1, read as the reverse complement.
TACAACACCACAGTCTCACAAGACACTTAACACATCAATAAGAAAGAATTTACAAAAAGATTGTCTGCCCCCAACGAACTAGTCATCTCGGCCCAATCAAAGAAACATAGTCCCCTTCTTCTATCATCGTATACATGATCTTTCAAAAACTAGCCTGCCCTACGCAATAACATCCAAACTACATACCATATAACAACAGAGAGAGCCCACGTTACCGCAAGCTATGGCACAAAACAGCAGAACTACACATGTATATAAACACCAATACTAACACTATGTACTAATATGTCCTCCGCGAGGGACGTTAAACGGGGGTGCAGTGTATCGGTGCTATACACCGGGCACTTAAAAGAACCAGGGGCGCCTCTGGAATCGGGGCGTTTCCTGTATCCTACTCGAACCCCCACTAACACCTCTCATGGGGCGGAGAGCACAACAACCACACTTGGGTAAATGATAGCTAGAGCACAGGACATAATCTAAAATACCATGAGTTTTACAAATTAACATCAAACATAAATAAATCATATGATATATCAACAGAGTTTTTAGATCATTTATTTACTTTACCTATCCAATTATAAAAGCAAATACAACATAACAGCAAAATTAATACATCCCAGCTTGATACATGGTCTGGATGTTTGGCAGGCGGGTGTGAAGGAACGATGGTGACTCTGGATAGGGCTTTGGATGGCTCCATGGTTGGTTCTCGACTGATTTGTTGTCGCGCGCAGCAAGTGGGTGGATGAGGGTGCTTGTCTCGGGGGTCTTCAGCGGTTGGGTGCTCGGGCCGGGGCAGTATGCGGGCGCGAGGGGGGGCTCGGGCTCGCTCGGCGTGGGTGCGCTTGTGTGGGGGCGGCGGGTTCTGCGATCTGTGAACTGCAACAATATACAACCCTTCACGACTGACCGACGACCGTAAATTACTGACAGACACCTCCTCTTCCGCTCCAGACAAATGCACAACAATCACATACCACACACTATACACAACCATACACAGATCACCACCAAGGAACCCGGAACGCACGGGCGTGGCGCTCTCATACGCGCCACCCGTAATGAGTGGGGGTGTGAGAGCGATACGTGGTTGTGTTCCGGGTCCTATGTACCGGGTGGTGTTGGGATGTGGATCGCGTTGAGTGTCTGGTACATTAGTAATGTGCGGGACACTCGGCGGGATCCGCTCCTCATCACCACCTTTAGGTAGCTAGCACATTAAGGTCTCATTGGCCAACGTGCAACAAACTCTTTTAAAAATTAAAGTATTTGGCGAATACCCGGGAAACCGGGGTAAATTTGACCTACTTTGACTCTAAAATTAATCTTTTTCTCCTGAGAGGTCACAGGGGCAGGTCGGGCTACCGTAACCTCGTGAAGAGGCCAGTAGGACCTGTAAATAAACTCTGAAACACACACGGGGAGGGAGCATCACTCGGTCAGCTGCTGGAGCGTGCGCGTCGCGACCGAGGCGAGAGTCGCCCGCAGAAGATTTTCTCACCTGTACATATTTCCTTATAGAGGGGAACTTCTGCGGGTGGCTCTGCTAATCCAGCAGAGTCCGTCACCCTCGAGCCGGACGTCTTCTACACTGCTGGGATTGCTGTCTTCTCCAAGATGCAGCGGACTTGTCACCCGCTGTTTATCGTCGAGAGTTCGCCGGCCCAGACCTGCCAGAGGTCCCGTCTGAAGAGGGCCGGGGACGGCGGGACAGCAAGACCACCAGTGTGGGGGACATACGGGACGGACCTGGGTCTTGCGCTTGCGAGGAGGGAACCCAAGAACATCGAGGGGGTGGCTTTAAAGAGGGACCCCGTGGCGGCGGTACCTAGTGCGCTCAACGCGCTGGGGAAACCGCCTCGGGGATGAAGACGACGGCTGATGACAAAAAGTGGGCCATAAAGGCGGAGCTGTGTGCTGCAGCGGTGCTGCGTTCAGACATGAATTTGTCTTTTGAGATTGTCTAACTACCAGTGCACATTAAGGTCTCATTGGCCACCGTGCACTGGTCTATTTGGATCTAAATTATTTCTTTGGCGAATACCCGGGAAGCCGGGGTAAATTTGACCTACTTTGGCTCTAAATTAATCTTTCTCCCCTGAAAGGTCACAGGGGCAGGTCGGGCTACTATAACCTCGTGAAGAGGCCAGTAGGACCTGTAAATAAACTCTGAAATACACACACGGGGAGGGAGCAGTCTGCGTTCGATCGTCGAACAGTTCACAACGTTAAATACGTTGCATTAATTAGAGACCTTATACCATTGAAATTATCTTGGACTTTGGATGCCTTTTGAGTAGAAGTGACCCAAGCAACTTTGCGCACTACACCATAGCTTGCTGGGTAGCTTCAATACAGACTCATACCTTTCTCCGGGTCACAGGTTTTCTTTGGTAGTATAAGACAGTGCACGTTTCTGGTCTCTTAGGTCAGCCTGAGCAAGGGACATCTCTGTGACTTTGGATACTTTCGAGTGGAGGTGACCCTGGCAACTTGGCGCACAACATACCATAGCTTGCTGGGTAGCCTAGAGACTCGTATATAAGTCCTGGTCAAAGGTTTCCATTCCAGTTAGTGCACGTGTCAGGTCTCGTAGGTCAGCCTGAGTCTGTCAAGCTACTGATTGTCGCTTGTACAACACAGACCGATTGTCTTCCTTGCATAAACGCAGAGGGGGGACATTGATTGTCTCCCTTGCGTAACGCAGAGGGGAGACACTGACCGTTTGTCTTCCTTGCATAAACGCAGAGAGGGGACATTGATTGTCTCCCTTGCGTAACGCAGAGGGGAGACACTGCAGACTCGTTGCAATAGGTGTAAGACACCCGGGGTGACCCAAGTTACCCAAGACACCCTAGGTGATCCAAGTCGACCCAAGTCAACCCAAGTCGACCCAAGTCGACTCAAGCCAACCCAAGTCGACCCAAGTCGACCCAAGCCAACCCAAGTTAACCCAAGTCAACCCAAGTTGATCCAAGTCAACCCAAGTCAACCCGAGTCGACCCAAGTCGACCCAAGTCAATCCAAGTGATCAAAGCAATCCAAGTCGCACAGGGCATACGGAACAGACTTGTATAGAGGCAAATTATATTTTTTGTTTATCAAATCACACGGCTAAGGAAAGCCCGAGGAAAAGCCATTATATATATATCCCGAAGGAACGGTAGACACGTTACAAAAGTATATCGCCTAGACCACTCGGCCATCCGTGCCCATACTGAAATTGTTATATTTTGTACTTTATATAAGCAATGCTCGTAGTGTCTCACAATATAACGACAACAACAGAACTCTCCAAATTAGTCAATCGTTTCTAAATCGTGAAAAGGTGCATATAATGGATATTTTTAGTTTGGACGATTAACCATAACGTGTAAAGGTCTCTTTAATATGGCGCACTGGTTCACATGCAGAACATTTAACTGGCTTTTCGTTGACTTTCTGGCCCGGAGCAGGGCGTCTGTATCAGATATGAATTGGAATTTACTTGGCGGGCCTTCCCTTTTGTGTTTTTCCCTCGTTGTGCAATGTCATGAGATTGCTATCGTAGCAAACGCATTGTTATTTGAATGGTCGTTAGTGAGTATATGACGGATGGTGAAGTGCACTTCTTTTAACACACAGTGGTTTTAAACTTCACTTCACGGTGAAAATATTACCCGTCATTTTGATATCAAAACTTTGAAGAGGAAAATAATTCTTCACGCAAGCAAAAAACACTATTCTTTATTTCATAATACGGTGTCACTTTTAAATTTCCCACAGTTATTGCCACACTCAATATCTATGATGGTCCGTAATGAATATTGACGATTGAAAGAGCACGCGCGGTCCGCAATTTTCGTCGCGCGTCGATATAAAAAGCTGACTGCGGTAGGCATTCTCCATCTCTCTTCTGCGGGCTTCTAGCAGTACGATGAATTTTTCGACTGTTTACATCGCTTTGTGTGTGTTTGGCGCTGTCCAGGGTGGGTACAAATCTATTCACGTTGACTATTCATGCATCTGACGCTGCTTACTATCTTGCCAATACTAAAAAAAAAGACTTTATTTACCTGACTTAAAATTATTTCATCTTCTACCGGCAGCTGATAATGTTTATATGATCACGTATTATCAAAATCCAGGGCAGTCCCGGATCATCAACGGGGTGGACACGACTACATCCAAGCACCCACACCAGGTGTCGCTACAACGCTGGGATGTCTCAAGCAATGCCTGGTTCCACACGTGCGGGGCTTCTATCGTCGGGGGCCGCGTGGTCGTTACGGCCGCACACTGCATTGATACGTAGGTTTTTAGTTCATTGGTGCATAATTAAGTATTAAATATCATCATAATCGTCGCTTTCATCATCACCACCAGGAAAGCCATGGTCTACACACGCCGTTTCTCTTTCGTCGCGGGCCTTGGGGTCGTGACTGTGGCGCAATCTTTTCATTATGAAATTGTACTCATTAAAGTATTTCCTTATTAATTTTTTCTCGATCTTTGTTTGTGTAGAAGGTTCATTACAAACGAAGTCGTTGGCGGCAAGTGTCGCCCTAAATCAACCTTTGTATGTCTCTTTCTTTAATTAGTTCGGCTACGTACTCGGTTGTCCTTAACAACGGCAATATGATGGACCCAAACACGAAGAGGTACAACGTAGCGAAAATCGTTGTGGTAAGTGAGATTTATGGTCTTGATGCATGTAAGCAAAGTTTCGTCCCAGCTTTGCCCTTCCATTATACACATGCTAATAATGGACGATACTTTCCGCGTGTATGGAAGTTTTTTGGTTATAGGACGTCTGTTGTGTTCGAACATCCAGCTTGTAATAATATACGTATTGATTATGCCGCTCAAATAACTTTATTATGAACAGTAAGAACTGCTGTTATTTTCAAAGAAACGGATTTTGACTTGCGTGATTGATTCTGTCTTGACAACCTTATGGCTCAAATCTCACACATACCCCGAGTCAATTGTTCCATGTTTGCAAGATTTCAGCAGCAAAATCCAAGTTGTTGAACTGCATACGTGTTGTAAAACAGTATTAACTACTGTCAGAAAGTATGTAGTCCGTCACAGTTAAATCGAATCACGATTAGGTTGTTTGCGATAACGCGGGTTCCAACGCTATCCGGTTAACGCAGTTGTTGTTGGAACACGCGCTTCTCACCTCGATTTACACGAGTTTAGTTCCAACTCCTGTCGCATGTGAGTTAAATTGGTAGTCAACATAGCGGACACCAATGGTATCTTCCAAGTACAGCGGTTTCTCCATCCTTCGAAATACATTATTTCCAACGTCGCATAACAACTGAATAATTTGTTAAACTTCGTTTTGTGCGTCCGCACAGCACGAGAACTACAACAGCGGGAGCGGCGCATTTCCGAACGATATCGCGGTGATGCAGGTGGACTCGATGATGGATCTGACCGACCACGCCGCTGTCCAACTCGCCGCGAACAACGCCAACTTCGTGGGAGTCACCTGTGTAATCAGTGGCTGGGGACGAAATTCCTCGAGTACGAATAGTTCTCATTTTAAGGCGAAAAATAATGTTACTTTGTAAATGTTGGTCATGGGTACTAAGTTTCACGGGTGCGAATAATACTAATTTTTGCGCGAGTGCATCTGTAAGTAGGATTTGTACATGTATAAGGTTGACACAGCACGTCAGCGAATAATGTTGATTTAATACAGCGCGAACCCCTGTAAATCTTTATAATTTTGTGTGTTCAGATAAGTGTAAAAAACTTTTGGTTTCAGGCGGCCCAACTACTCAACAGCTCCAGGAGACGACTGGTAGGATCCTCTCCGACTTCGACTGCTTGCTAAGCTGGCTCACCAACTACAACAGCGTCGCGCACATTTGCATCGATAACCCGCAGACCGGAAGCTGCAACGTACGTTTTAATTATATGTGTGAATGTATGGGTAACCGCTGGGTGGCTTTGTGAGTTATTTCGCGACATGGCGGTATTTGTGACGTACACAATTATGTATGGATGAATTGATCGCAGATCGCGTCTCCGATGAATAACCGTTTCGCGGGCGTTAATGTGCTCTAAAACGTATTATCATATACATGTACTCTATAACAAGACGTGCTCTCAACTCGTCATAATTACGAATAATAATTAGCGGCGTAACTGCATCCTTCTCTCATTGGCGTTTCGTCGCAAAATTGAATAACGACATTTTATTTTATGCTTTCCGGTGGTTTATAGAGAAATATCAGTGAAATAAAAGTGGTATTTCACTGTTTCAAACAGTGAAACATAACAGTGAAAAATATCGTTATTTTTCACTGTTTCAGTTAGATACTGGAACTACTTCCCCAATAACCCCATGGTGAGCCTCAATTGCAATTTTCATTCAAGGGAGACTAGTCTACTTGAACCTGAAACACACATTTACCTCCCTTAAACATAATTATTTCGTCTGCTGCTTAACTCTTTAACAACAATGGATGAATTGGAAAACAATGAAATAAATCTTCTTTTCTCAAATATCTTTGACTTTGATGACTTTTTTAATGAAATGAATGAACAAGATGATGACAGCGCTTCAAAATCACAAGAAATAACATCAGCAGCACCAACAGCAGGAGCAGCAACATCAGCCCCACATCCACTGGTAACAGCATCAACACAGGAAGAAAAAGAACAAAACCCAACATCAACACCAACAAGGAATTTCAGATCTGTAAGTGTGGATAGCTTTCTGCTTGAAAACGAAAATTTAAATACAAAAAAGAAAACCGACAATGACATCAGACTTTTCAAAACTTTCCTAAAAAGTCACAAAAATGAGGCAAGAAATATTGAAAATATACCTCCTCATGAATTGAACCCTCTGGTCTGCGAGTTTTTGTTGGGTGTGACTAAAAAAGATGGATCAGAGTATGAACCCACATCTTTGAGGGCATTTTTAAGCTCAATCGACAGGCATTTAAGGCACATGAACTACAAGCACTCTTTGATAAATGACCCTGAATTTGCCAAAGTGAGGGAAGTATTAAAAAGTAAACAAAAAGCTCTGAAAAAAGAAGGTTATGGAAATAAACCGCATCAAGCCCAGGCATTAACAAATGAACATATTGAAGCTATGTACGCAGCTAAAACTCTGGGAGAATCAAGCCCAAGAGCTCTATTACACTCACTGTGGCTTATATGTACAACCCATTTTGGGATGAGAACCGGCAAGGAAATTCACACCCTATGCTGGGGTGATGTCAGCCTTGGAATCGATTTTGAAACTGGTGAAGAATTCATCACCTTCGACACTGAGCGTCAGACAAAAACCCGTACTGGTGAAAATCCTAGGGATATAAGGTGATTTTCCTACTTTAATATATTTGTACACAAATCTGAATTGATAATTTTTTATTTATATAAAAACTGGTACTGTTTATAAAATATTTAAATGGAATTTTTCTTTAGTAAAAATAATACAAACATGGAGGATATGTGTTGGTTAAGGTAGAATATCGATTTTATTTCACGATTGATCATAGAAATTATTATTTTTACGAGTGGCGAAGCCACAATTGAAAATATATATTTTCTATTATCACAAGTGAATTTATAGACCTTTTTTTACAATATAATTCTTATTTGTATTATTAATATACAGTAGACTTCACTTTTGTTGGAATAGTATTTAATTTAAACAAAACATTTAATGCAACACACATTTTAACTATTCATAGGAAAGTCAAGCCACGGGCATATGCAGTTCCCGAACAACCTGACAGAGATCCGGTGCATCTCTACAAGCTATATGCCGACAAACGCCCTGTTGACATGATGACAGAAGACAGCCCCTTCTTCTTAACTCCTGGCAACAAGACACAGCAATGCTGGTTCAGGAAGTCTGCCATGGGAATAAACAAGCTATACAGCATAATGACCGAGATGAAAACAGATGCTGGTATTCAAGAGCCAAGAATCACCCCATACAGGTCAAAACCCCATATTATATACACTACTTTCATAACAAGACTAAAATATATAATAAAAATCACTTACCTCCCATTTATTAAGTAGGTGTTGTTTGTCCAATTTACATGCTACAACACTCAAAATTTTAATTCATAAAATCTCCTGTACTCGACTAGTACTATTCCTCTACTTTCCGGTTCCATTACATCCAGTACTTGACAGACCACCATGTATTTATTGAAGTGTTTCAAGAGCACACAAAACAATTACAACTTATATCTTATGTAATATGTCATGTGTACCGTTGAATATCGATTTTATTTTTACCATAGAAATAAACTTTTTTCAGTGCAAGAAAGCACTTGATTCAGAAGCTGAATGACGAGAATGTTCCTGCTCATCAAATAATACAGATTTCAGGGCACAGAAATATTAACAGCTTAAATAATTACAGCAGTTTGAACAAGGAACAGTCAAAAAATATTTCAAAAATACTTTCTCATTCAAACCAGTCAGTTGAAAAGCACAACCGCACAGCCACTGCCACTGCGTCAGCCACACCTGCATCAAGTGATTTTCCGATGGCCCGAGGATTTTTTGTCAACTCACATTTCCAGGGCAATGTAACATTTAATTTTCACAACTCTGAATCTTACATGGGCCTTTCCCAGACACAGAACGTAGTAAATCACCAGAGGCAATCTCCATCCCGTACACCGGCGGTAACCGCAGATTCCCCTGTACAGCGACACTACAAGCGAATCCGTCTTATTGCAGAGAGTGACAGTGATTGATATCGAAACCATTTAGCACAAAAACACTGTTGAAATATGTTTGCGTTCCTAGTTTAATCCAGTTATGTGTTATTAATCCAGCAAGTCGTAAAAGTGTTGTTCAACATGGCGAGCACTTTCGTAACTTTGAGATCAGTTGAATACACAAATTACTACGCCAGTATATGCAACACTATTAATTTCATAATAATTTAAATTAAACTATTGTTTGTAATAATATTGAATGTATAAAGTATGAAAAAGATATATGTTGAATAAAACATTGATTTTAATAGTAATACACTTTTTACAGATGTGAACTATTTTCTTGTGTAGTAAGTTCTTTGTGCGTTCTAAAAATTGAGGCACCCCACGGGGAAACTTAATGAGGCAAATTCGGAAAATTAACAAAACTACAAAAATAAGCATAAAATAAAAAGAAAATTTGTTGGTTTCGGTAGCATATCGAATTTAATTCACTCGTGATCATAGAAAAAAATATTTTCACTCGTGGCTACGCCACTCGTGAAAATATAAATTTCTATGATCACTCGTGAATTAAATTCGATATGCTACCGAAACCAACAAATATCCTCTATTTATTAAAATGAACTTATTAATAATTTGTCTATGCCCTGTAAGAGAAAACAACCTTTTAATTTGACAATTTAAAAAGGCCACAATATAATAGGTTTTTTTTTAAATTCAATATTATAGCGACTCGTTCAAGCGAAGATAAATGCAATATTGTTCACATAAAAACACCATAACCATACCTTTTTCTAACTGAGCATTCTAGATACAGTTTTACGTTGAACAATAAAAAAGGTGTTTAATGTAATTTGAAAGAATGAACTTTACACAAATAAAAATCTTCTGTTTTGTCGATTCTTTTTTCAGCCGTTTTGCAGTTGAATGTTGCTCGTTTGCGCAATGTTTTACTATAGTATCAAACATTATCATATTTCAGTGATATAGTAGTGAACGCTATATCAATATCTCCAATAGATCGAACCAAAAACAACCGTCTGAAGTGTAAACATGCCTTCGAATAAAACATGGTGATTGATTTAAAAAGTAAATCCTACATGACTCGAGTGTTTAGTATATTATTACATGACCATTTAGTATAATGTTAACTCTAACCGGCGATATGTAAGTACATGTGTACCTAAACTTTTCGCATGCACCGTATGATGCATCGATTCCACATGAATTTACATTTGTTTGGTCAAACAGATAGCGCTTTATTAAATAGAGTGAAAATAATCGCAGGATCTATAACGAGAATCATATGTGTTGTACATGTAAACATCTCTATTGATCAAGATCAACAACAAAACGATTGGGGTGGCGCATTAATGACGCTCAGTGGCGGCTTTTGGGAAGTGTTCCCAATTGATTATAATGTTAAGTAAAATGTTCCAATATTTAATCTAATAGATATATTTCATCAAGTGCTTTGATGAAATAAGCCGTTAAGACGAATGTTCTATCGCTTGGCTGAAATTACAGGGCGACAGCGGCGGTCCGATGGTCTGCAATGGCGTCCTGGCCGGAGTGACGTCATGGGGCGCAGCCGGCTGTAGCACCAGCCGCCCCAGCGTGTACACGCGGGTCTCCACCTATAGGGCGTGGCTTGATCAGAACATCAATGCCCTTGCTTAGATTGATTGGAATTAGTGCGACATACGAACGTCTGCGAGATTGTGACGTAGATTGATTGACGTCCGTCGCATGCTGTGCAAGCGTATGTGAAATTTGCAAAAAAAATATTAGAATATACATATGAAAATGGAAATCGTGTTGTTTTTATTTAGTTGTGTCATTGGAAAAAAGGATGGTTCCTTATTCATAATTCCTCATTTACATTTGACTAGAAGTGCGGGACTATTTTTAGTCACCCTACAAAAAAATATTTGCGCAAACAAATAAAACAACAACTAAAAGTAGAAAAGACATCGGTAAATATCTGCCATTGTTTATAAGCTAGTAAAGTTAATTGTAAAACTGAAGTAATTCAATGACACGCATTATTCAAATGGCAAATGGTTCCCGGTCCCCTTACTAGATGTCCGTCAGAGTTTCAAAGGGTTCTTTACTTTTCGCAACCCACACCGAATGAGCCCGTCGAACGCTACATGCCGTCGTAGGTTTCCTTTTCTATCTGTACATGTAGGAAATTTGTATCAGTATTTTGACGTCCGTAGGTCGTTGACGTAAAACGTTAACAATGACCTTACGTCAAAGGTCTTTACCACAGAAAACCTGTCGGAAAGGTCTTGGAAAAATGGACAATATACATATTCCGAATTGCAGATAAGGCATGAAAAGAACGATGTGCAAAAATTATGAAGTGTATTACATGAGTGGTGACGTCATGGTTTGACAATATCCGCATAAGTAGAAAAACTAGCAGCAGGTTGAAGTTCTTATTGGTAGAGGTGTTGGTAATGGTACCGTGGTTCCGCTCGATGAAGACATTCTAAATACATATACATTAGTTATACAAGAAACATTTCATAAATTCAAAACTGTTTGGTTGTCTGAGCTATACGGAAGGATAGTACTCTCGCTATTGTTTATGGAGGAAAATAACACAATAATACTGTAGTAATATTTACGATGAAGCAGATCTACTCAATCAGAGATACGTCTCTGACTAAATAAATCGCATCTTATTATTTCTTTGCCGTAAACACTTATCTGTTTTTATCCGGGAGTCGGTGGTGCAATAAAAATCAAACTAAAGAAACTTTCCCCCAGACACGCGATGTCGGTGTAATGACATGATACTCTAGAAAATGTGGTAAACACTGGAACTATTTCATCGGGGACGAACGCGTATGAATACTGGTGCGGTGCGGACAATGTAACCTTTCAAAATCCCAGCAACACGCACACGCGCATAAGGTGGTTGGAGACATTTTCCTTCGATGATGGTCGTAAAATATAGTTTTGAATATTTCGAGCTTATTGGAAACACATGTTCAGCGGCCTGGATGGATAATATGTGTCGCGTTCTGAGAAAACTGTGCATAAGCATGTGCGTTAAGTGTCGTCCCAGATTAGCCTGTGGAGTCCGCACAGGCTAATCAGGGACGACACTTTCCGCTTTTATGACATTTTTCGTTTAAATGAAGTCTCTTCTATGCAAAAATTCAATTAAGGCGGAAAGTGTCGTCCTCGATTAGCCTGTGCGGACTGCACAGGCTAATCTGGGACGACACTTTACGCACATGCATTAAGCCCAGTTTTCTCAGAACAAGGCTCATATTATTGTATGATTTGCCGTATGACAATTAAATTATATCCGTTAATTTGTCCATGTATGGTCGACAGAAACGGCGATACCGATAAAATTGAGTAATTCGGTCAAGAAAAGCTACGCCCATTCATGTCTTTCCGGCTAAATTGAAACTGATATACTCGGTTTAAAACTTGAAAAGGGAATACATTATTACGAAGCACAGTCCCCTTATGATAGTTAGTAAGTGTTGCAACAACGCTAGAGAGGTTAAACAAATACGTTTCATGACAGCATATGTATTTCTGCTGGAATTGTTAAGTATCTACAGTTTACTATATAATCTAGTTCACACTGAGACACATTTTTCAGTGCGCATTTATCTTACATTCATGCCAACACTGCGAGCAAATGAATAGACAATAACATCATTTGAAATTGATTTAGCCAACATTATTTCAGACATTCAAGCACATTTATAGAATTAAAAAGTCAATTGCGTTGTTGTTGCAAAAACAAACGTGTTAATGCATAAGAAGTTAAGACCAATGACAATTTTTTAAATTGCCAGACACCAAATTCATACTAAGGAATACTTAAACATTTAGATACAAGTAAAACAATAGTAAGAACTAAAACAAACTCGTGAACGTTTACTTGTATCGGTAACAATATGTGTAATTCAAAAGTTTAATATAAAAATAATATGTGGTGTAATTTAGCTTCCCTTACTATAGAGCTGCATGCGAATATTAATCTTTATGATAATTATTTATTGATACTGTTAGATGCTTAAAAATGACAAGTAGCATAAAGTATCAGTTTAGTTACTAGTAGTATACACACTATAGATTTTGTGCTTTACAATCTGACCGTGTTCTTAAAAAAATAGAACATATTAATACACGCGTGCTCCTATATCAAGGTCGGTTTCAAATAAATTGATAGTTCAAAGTTAAATAAAAGAAATTAGTTTTAAACACATCGTTATTCGCAGCATAACTTATTGCAGTCAATATGGACATGAATTTGGCAAAAGCGATCAGCAAAATGGTACCGGCTGTTTGTCCAGTATGTTCAAGGTCAAAATCACAGCCTAGTGTCTATTTAAATGAATAGAAGTTCAACACTTTGTCCGGGGTTTAAGCAGTGGACGCGATAAAACAACAGAGACCATTGCAACGTCCAAGCTGAAAACTTAATGTCAGAGGTCATGTCGACTTAACTAATAAAAATACATAAGAAATAAAACGTTTCGCGCGAATTCAAATAAACGGTGTGCGCGTATCGTTCTTTTGCATTAAACAATTAGTACATATTGATGTCGGGTCTTAAAAAACGACCCCACCCCCGCATTATGCGGCTTGTTTAGAACACAAGGAATTTGGGAATCTTATTTCCTGTGGCGTATGTACGTTGATCTTAATGGAGATAAAAGTACTACGTAAGAAAGACGCATGCTGTGCACACGTATATATATATATACATACGGTTCATACAAAAAATAATTGGTCTATTTAAGCTAACAACTCAAGTTTCCCTAAGTTGACCGCCGAAGTTCGCAGTGTACTCGTATAGCCCGTCCGATTAATGATTAAAGATAGACGGCAACGTACACCTTATTAATTGAGATAATTTTTGAGTCATTACGTCAAAATGACCAAGAAAAACGAAAGATAGCGTGATGACACCGTACGTTTTGTTGTAGCATGGGGTGTCAGACAATTCACCCCCTGGACAATTCACCCCCAGAATTTGATTTCCTTGGACAATTCACCCCCAAAGACAATTCACCCCCAAGTCAATTCACCCCCATATTTGTATATGAGATTTTATGGTCATTTGCTTTTGTCATATTTGAACATAATTTGTGAGCAGATGTTCTGGGGTTATAATTTTGACTTTGCACACAATTTTGACGTGAAAATAATAAATGTAGTATGTAAATGAAAGATGACATTGTGTTTTTTGTCAAATGCAATTCAACCAATGTATTTTTCTATAAACTGTGTTACAACATATAAAATTGAAATACAGTTTTTTGTATTTATATTATTTGTGCATTTGTTTTAAATAATAATATTATTTTACTATTTTATTATTAGTACTTTGTCAAATATTGAAGATGATTAATTAGTTTCATTTAATTCTTAGAATTTTACATTAATATCACAATTATTTATTTATTCATGTTAGATAGGATAATTAATTTAATAAAATAAAATGGTTTAATTGATAAGAAAACCTTAATTAAAGAAAGGAAATTTAATCTGGTTGGGAGCGTGCAATTAAAGGGTATTACAATCACGCATTCACACCCCTGGCGAGGCTTTATCAAAGTGTCAAAACAGATTTATGATTTTATGGTCATTTGCTTTTGTCATATTTGAACATAATTTGTGAGCAGATGTTCTGGGGTTATAATTTTGACTTTGCACACAATTTTGACGTGAAAATAATAAATGTAGTATGTAAATGAAAGATGACATTGTGTTTTTTGTCAAATGCAATTCAACCAATGTATTTTTCTATAAACTGTGTTACAACATATAAAATTGAAATACAGTTTTTTGTATTTATATTATTTGTGCATTTGTTTTAAATAATAATATTATTTTACTATTTTATTATTAGTACTTTGTCAAATATTGAAGATGATTAATAAAATTTCATTAAATTCTTAGAATTTTACATTAATATCACAATTATTTATTTATTCATGTTAGATAGGATAATTAATTTTATAAAATAAAATGGTTTAATTGATAAGAAAACCTTAATTAAAGAAAGGAAATTTAATCTGGTTGGGAGCGTGCAATTAAAGGGTATTACAATCACGCATTCACACCCCTGGCGAGGCTTTATCAAAGTGTCAAAACAGATTGATCAAAGTGTCAAAACAGATAAACAAAGACTTCAGTTACACACATTGACATATGACATAATTATGCTGGGCTTGGCATAATACCTGGTAATACCTGTATTAAAAAATTCTATTTTTGTTCACTTGATATTTTGATTATTATTTTTACACAAATAATTATTATTAATAATTATTAAAAAAATATTATTTTTAAACATATAATTATTATTATTATAAACAAAGACTTCAGTTACACACATTGACAAATAAATATACTGGGCTGGGCATAATACCTGGTAATACCTGTATTAAAAAATTCCATTTTTGTTCACCTGATATTTTTATTATTATTTTTATTTAACTGCCTATAAACATAGGTGTTTCATTAAAAAAATAATTATTTTTATTCTTATTATCGTTTAAGTTGTTCAATTTTCTCTCATTGAAGGATAAGTAATAGAAGTTGTGTTTTGTAATGTTGTGTATTGAAACATATTTTAGTCTGCAAATATCAGTATTCATTTCAAATCCAGTAATTCACGCCATTTTCTGTTATAATTTTAAAATGCTACTTACACAGGAGTACTTCATGATTTATTAAATCCACTATAATACCGCTAGTATGGTCCTACTAAAAATGTTTTGAAATGTAATGTATTTTTTACAACAACAACTGTTGTTGTTGTTGTTGTTGTATTTTTTACATTAATTGTACTCAATTCAAGTCCACTTCAATCATACAGTATGTTAACTCATTCCATACTACAGCCTTATCTCTAAGCAACCCCAATCAGTATATCTACCACTAGATAATCAGAAGAAGATAATCAGTACCCTCATCAGCTCTGAATGCCTGACAGATTATCTGTTTATTGTTACCTTTAGTGGTGTGAAAAGGTTGTTTTTAGGTTTGTTTGTTTGTTTTATTTGTGCATACATGTCAAGCAATTTACAATTCAATGCAATCAAGGCAATAAATAACGTATAGATTGCATTATTATCATATTCAGAAACATGCATTACATGAATGGTGCCATTTATCATAGATCCAAATAAGATTACGACATGATGTATACACAGGATAACCCGTAAAGCTTAGACATGTAAACATGAAAAAGCTTATTTCCAACGGATTTAGTCAAACAGATCTTATAAGATAGGTGTTGTTATTTTGTTGACTGACTATGTGACAAATATTTTATTATTATATTTCCCATTGAAAAATAAACATAGTAATATTATGAAAATTTCGAAATCTTGCATAACTTATCAACTAAAAAACATTGGAGTATTTCCAAATAATGTATCCAATACCATTATTATTTATTTATACACGTTTTACAAATATAAACTGTTTTAATGAATAAAAACAATCTTAAATAAAACAAAACACATAATTGATTATTTAATATAAAAAAAACAATAATAAGATTATATATATTGTTAATAATAAAAACAAACATCAATAGGTAAAAAGCACAGTTATGTTTCAATTGCAAGTAATTTTATCAAAAAAAGAAAGACATTCTGAGAACATCTTAATATGCTTTTATTCGATCTTCATAAAAATCAAATAGAATACAAATAACTATCCTTAGAAAACAGATATTCGTAATTACTAAATCCTAAACAAACAGCAAAAGAAAACAACAACAAAATATCTGGGGGTGAATTGTCCAGGAAGCAGGGGTGAATTGTCTAGGGGGTGAGTTGTCTCCTGGGGGTGAATTGTCTTGGGGGTGAATTGTCTTATTCCCGTAGCATGTAGCCCAAGACAAATTAGGATCATGCGACCTTTAATTTATTCAAACTCCTCACAGCAGTTACTTCCCTTGGGCATTCGCCCAGTCATTAACCACTGCCACCACAAATATCACGTGATCTACATACAACAACAACAGGACAATAATAACAAAAATGGCGGAGACGCAGACGAACATTGTGAAAAATCCGTGTTTATTGTGTAGCAAAACCCAGCATTTTAATTTATATAGTGGAATTCACTCATCTTCATTAATTAGTAAAATTTCATGTTTGGTACAAGTCGATGTTCAACGTTGTATTGATAAAAGGTCTGGTGTCTGCAAGTCTTGCCATCTGAAAATAAACTCTTCTTTTGAATTTGTACAATTAATAAAAGAAAAACTTAGCATTAATGAAGGCGTTCAAAACGCAGAAAAGCGTGGGGCTAGCAGTCCAATTACTCCCCAGTTACAAAAAACTGTAAAGGCTCCGAAAACAAATTTGGGACCTGAAAGTGAGTCTGAATCAGAAACTGTACTTGATGATGAAGAAAAAAGTAATGACGATCATCATTATTCAAGACCCTTGAATGTTCGTTTAAATACACCATCTAAAAGATTTCAATATTGTCACCCAGTAGAAGATGAGACCGTAGTTGCTGATATTCAGTCAAATTCTGTAAGCGTCCTAATGGTGTTACAAAAAAGACCCGATAATGCAACTCATAATAGGCGTTACTTACCCTTATCAATGTTGTTATGCCATGGAAATAACTCAATATGAATTTAAAACACCAGACATTTTCGATCACACTAGTGCCAGTATGATAAGAATTGTTATTATTATGACTGTATTATGTATATTAAATCAACCATATTATAGTGATAATAACACATAAGGAAGGGTATTAGAAACTACCAGTATTACTAAAACAATGGGTTGCATTATAAGTTTAAATAATTGCATCTAAAATTTATGTTGAAATGCATGATTCTTTATAAGTTTACTGTTTAGTATTATTATGCATGAGTATTCATCTGTTATTGTCCATGGTTTGTTCATTGTTTTCAGACAGTTCCAGAAAACATTGCAAACAAGCAGAGTTCTCGTCCCTTCTTCACCATACACCTCTGAAATGGGCTCAGTGACAAGAATCTTGTCAAAACTAAAAAAAATATTTTATCCTCCTAAATGAGTTTAATATGAATTAAACCTGGCATAAATATACAAATAATTTACCTAAAAAGTTCCAAACTTTGAAATATAATGATTGTATTTACATATTTTATACAAAGACCTATAGATAACATATAGTTATCTATAGGTCTTTGTTTTATACAATAAGTCTATTTTTCTCGTAAATATTTTAAAAGTGTAATATATGACAGCCCAAAATTGCTGAATTCTTCATTTCTGCCCTTGTGTTTCAAGAGAGAATACTTTCCATCCAAATGGAGAGAGATCTGGGTTCATATCCCAATAGGGGCTTAAGATGATGCATGCAATATTTTGTTGTTTTATTTTCTAAAAACAATAAATTAATGATAAAGAAATTAATTTAGTAAGAGTTTTAACATGTAATAATACTATAGTATTCATATAATGAGTGGATTTTAGAATTAGTCATGTCTTGAGTTTGTTTGTCATTATGAACATTTTGTTTTATATCAAATTTTTATAAGTGACATAATACTTAAATTTAGATTTGATAAAAGAATATTATGTTTATAATTAGGTGCTACGAAAAGCTGTTCAGGATCTGATTTTGAAGGAGATCGAGGATGAGGTTTTCCTACTTTCATCCAGAAATGTTGCCTTGTCTAGTGTTCTTATTCGATATCGCAGCATTGAAAGCTTGTTTGAGAATGGAGAACATCTGATCAAGGAGATCATTAGTGAAATGTCAGAAAGGTAAACAAATATTAAAATTTTCAATTAATGTTAAGCATGAATTATATTAGATAAAATCTATTCATCCTGTTATTTTGGGTGATTTATTGCACAAAAAGCATGAAAGATCTTTTATACCTGAAAGCTATTACATTTGTTTCAAACTTCCCAATCCTAATACCTAGTTTAATTTTGCCTTAAAACTTTATCATTTGCTATGACATGATATTTGATGATTATTTTTTTTTTAATAGTGATTGGAAAATCATGCTCTTTAAATGTAAAAATGAAGAGCTCAAGTTTATGCAATCAAAGTACATGTAATAGGATTAAGACATTTCATGTTTTACTGTCAAGCTGAACACACCACTATATGGTCAGGGTAAACTACATTGATTGCCATGTGAGCTTACCTTATAGTGAGAATAGCTCTATGAGCTATTGGTATTGGGGATATGCACAGTTTTATGCATGACATTTTAATCAGAATGGCAATAGGAAGTCCTCTGCTACTTCATACAATTGTTATTTTTACATATTTGCATACTTCTGTACCTATTTTATTTGTAGCTCACCTGAGCACATAGCGCTCATGAGGATCATTTTGGATACAGTGTTGTCTGTCGTCTGTCTGTGAATGTGTAATGTGCGCTAGTTAACTTTTTTGGCATGAACTAATGTCTAGTGGGCCTCTACAAAGATTGTTCAAATTACGAGCCTGGGGCCAAATGTGCAGAGGGGCCCAATGTTATTTTCCCTGTATGTATGTAGTTAAAATTAAAAAAATCTGCACTTAAACCACAGGCTTACCCTGAGATATTTGGTTTAAACATTGTTTATTTGGCCTCTACAAAGATTGATCAAATAATTGACCTGGGGTCAAAATTAGCCCAATTTATTTATTTTTAATTAATTAATTTTTTTATTTAATGATTTATTTTTATATATTTATATAATTGCCCTTGGTTTCACTTTTTTACATAATGCTAAGTAAATACTTAAAAAATCTTCTCTGAAACCGCAAGATTTTGAAATAAGACATTTAGCATGAACATCATCCTGTGTGCTAATTTTTCAGAACAATTGCAATATTGAACTAAAAGAAATGTTAACAAAACTTCTGTTGATAAATATCCATGGTTCGAAATAAAAGATCAATATATCCAGTAATGTTACAACATGTTACATTTTAGTTTACTAATGTATTTGAGAAAATTCAAATGTTTTAAGAGTCGCATGCACATTTTTCATCTGCACTTCGTTTACCGATCATCTAAAAAACAATGGCACTTCGTTTCCCGACATCTAGACACTTTTTTCCAGATATAACGCACTCGTTTTGTGTGAATCAAAAATGCAGAATTCGCTGTGGAATACTGTTAAAGTAAGCAGGCAATAAATAAAAATGTATGTACTTAGTACGCAAATAAAAAACGAATTACCGAAGCATGTTCTTATCCCTTTGAAATATGATTATGATTTGGTATAAATGTGAAAGATAAATGTTAAACAAATTGGATATGTCTAATGAGTAAAATCTATATGACCATATATTTTAAATTACGTTCTAAGCGGTTGATCTAAAGCATTTATCTTTATGTCCAAATGAAGGTACTAAGGCTATTTTCTTTTATATTAGATAACATGTCATGAATAATCACTCTGCTTAAACTGCCTCTCAGAGATTAATATCAGCAGCGATGCAGGTTCGAAATTCTATTGGAACTCTTTGGCTCAATGCCAATAAACGAAAATAGCAATAAAAGAACGGGCGGGGTTGATTTAATCACACGATAGTGGTGTAAAAATTATGCATATCCGTCTATGTTTTAATATAAACACAACACATGCTGCATATGAAGTTCTATCCAATATAGCACCCTAAACTTTGTTTGTGTGGGTATACTAAGTACTGACTCCATAATATGACATTTAAACATTTTATGTACGCATTCCTTTTTTTTCCAGAATCAGTTGTTTTTACGATTTAATTTTAACCGTGATTCTTAAAACTCAACCAATACAGTGATTTAGGGTCAGGTGAATCGCACTTCGAGCAAACGTTAGCGTTGCGTAAAGGGAAGTGCTCCCTATAAGCAGGGCTCAAAATACAGGGAGTTTTACCATTCTCTTTTTAATTTTGTTGCTACGCATAAGTATCGTCTTGATGATGCGATTCAAATAAGCACAACCGACATAGGATTTTATGAAGAACAAATGTGTATTTGCGTCATAAAGACCCCTTCACTACCGTTATCTAGAGCCCTGCTATAAGTAAAATTAAACACGATTGTGTTGATCCGCATTATCCGTACACATTATTTAATAATAAATATTATCTTATTTGAAAATTGCAATTATAATAAACATAGTATAAATTAATAGTAAGGTGATTTTTGAAATATATATTTTTAAAATGTTTCGTATGAATAGCCATAATATAAATAAATGCACTTGAGGTAGAAGATACAACTCAGTTATTAGAGTGCCCGCTTTGTTGAAAGTCTCCGTAATCTGAAGTGCCCTTTATCGGTAAACAAAGTGGCTGCAACTTTATGTATGCCACCTATTACAAAATGCACTATCTTTGTTTATATTTCATTGAATGCTATCAAAATTTCAGTATTTGAAGCACAGTGATTACTCTACATGCTGGAATAGCAAACAATTTCTTGCAATAATTCTAAGTAGTTTTATTTTGTTAAAATGTTTACTGTTCATCCAGTTTATGCTGTTTTCCGATCGAATTTTCTATTTTTGGGCAAAACTGTACCATTCTTCCGTGAAATTGTGTATTCCCAATACAAAAGGATACACCATTTATCAACTCGACCATGTGTCTTGTCTTAAAAACTAATCTTTAGGATATAACTTTAAATAAAACAGAGGAACTTACCTCTAGCGCGTGGCGTTTGTTGTTCTCTGTTAGTAAAGTGCCATCCGTAAACGAAGTATTCGCATACCCGGCGTGTAGTACAGAATCCGAGACCATAGGCATTATTGAATTGTGACTAAACATCTTGATTTAACTAAGAATTGTATACAAAAAAAAACAAACAGAGGTACTTCAGTTCACAGATGTATCACGATCAAATATAATTGTACAAACTTTAAATTGAAAAAAACTACATACCAATCTTCTACAATGTGACACTCGTCGATCACGACAGCATGAACTTTGCTAGTGAAGTCTTCATTTCTCAGAAGAGCTTTTCCCCAGGTATTATTAAGTAAAGATTCAGGATGACACATGACTATGGAATATTCTCCCTTACAAAGTTTTTGCTGATCATCTTTGCTGACAACAGACTCATCACCAAAAGGCAAACGGAAAGCTTTAATGTGATGTTCAGCGAGAATCTGCATTTGATCTTGTTGAATAATTGTAAGTGGAGAAACAACTAAAACAACTACATTGGTTGAACTGGATACAGATGATAAAAGCATTGGCAAACATTGATAAATAAGGCTTTTACCATAGCCAACAGGTAAATTGACAATTACATCTTTATGACACAATATTGTCTGCAAACATTCAATTTGTTTTGTCTTGGGTGTAACATTTGGGTCAAAAATTTGAACGGCATCTAAAATATGTTGTAATGTTGTTGCAGAAGACATTTTAATTTTAATGTCAAAATGAAAACTAAGGGAAATAATCATCACACAATTTTTTTTTAAATGTTCTTCGTTGCTTATTCAATGCATCAAAAGTAACTAAAGAAGGCCAATTCCCTGGCAAGACTTGAACTCGCATCTCTAACCAGTGCATCGCTGGATAGTGTACTACATTGTACTACAGGGAGAGCTTTGACCTTACTTTAGTCTATTCACAGCATTGACAGTTTAATTGATACAACGCGACACATAACAACTGAATAAAAACAAATCATTATTAACCCAAGACAAATTTTAGTAACAGTTGGTTTAATGCAAAATATGTAACATTAGCTAGACATATGTTTTTACGATATTTTGCATCGCATACATAAACAACATACAAATAAAACTTACCGAGATAGGTAACGATAGTCCCGTTGCAATGTGTCCGCCATGTTGATTACCGTTACGCGTCATGGGAAAACGAAATTCATTTTTTCAATATTGTTTATTTTTTTATGTTTTACATAACCACCTTCATTTTTTTACATAAACAAACTTTTTACAAAGTGCGTACCTAAAAATATATTTTCAACCAGTAAAATATTTTGGAATCACGTTGGTCCAAAATATGGACCAACGTGAACAACCTGTGGAGGCAGAGGTCCATTGTGTCACACCGGTCTTTACTGACAATAACGTAGTGACGTCACCATCTATGTATAGAATGGGCAGAGGTCTCTTCTAGTATAAGGGAGACCACTGCGTAGGAGATTGTAATTTATTGTGATGTGTAAAGTACGGACATCCACGGTCCTATTTGACAACAAAGTTTACTTTTAACATGTAAGTTGCAATTCTTAATGAACAACTTTGAACTATTCGATACCATGGCGATTATTATCAATTGTGTATATTTCATATCAATTCGTTATGGAAACTGTCTCACTATACATGTTATGGTTAGCATTTGGATAGTGCATTGTATTCGGATACACTATTTAGGACACATCTGTTAACCGCTCACGCATATTATACTTCTTGTTGCTTTGAGCTTTTATAAGAACATAAGTACAACTCAAAGTTCTTCTTGATAAAAAAAAATTCCATGTAAGTCTCAAGTTTGTCTATTGTATCGAATTTAATCAACCTAAATTATTGTTAAAAATACAATTCCTGTTCTCATTGAATAATTGATCATTTTGCGGATCAAAGCTCAAAACAACATAACATCTATAGAAGTGTGGGGGCATATGTCATCCTATGGAGACAGCTCTTGTTTTTTTATAATACTGATTGCTCCTTTAGGTTCTTGCTTTGTGGTCCTTAGTCTAAGGAAAAGAACGTTAGTTTCGGGCCTTTTCCGCCCTATGCCACGGGTCCCAAATTCGGCCCCATTCCCAATGCAAATCTGAGGTTTTTTCCCAATTGAAAAAAAAATCCCAATTCCAAAAAAAAACAAAACTTTTTTTTATTAAACCTTTAACTATATAAGTTAACCTTATCCAGTGTAGAAAATATTAAAAAATCTTGCATAATTAAATTATCTGTTGCCTTGAATTTGTTTTTAAAACAGTAAAATATGTTAAATTGATTATTTAAGACTTTCCTTTTTTTCCCCAAAATCCGGCGTTTCGCATGATTTTTTTAACTAAAAAAGGTTAGGCTCTTTCCCCAAAATCAGATAAAAACCCTGCACTTATCACACATGTTCATAATATTTTGTAAAATTTTAATAATATGTTATCAAAATAGTCGTTATTTACCAGTTAACGGCTACTTTGAAATATAAGAAACACTATTTACATGCGATTATTTTTCCCAATTGAGCCAGTTTTGGGATTAATTTGTTTTCCCAAAATGGGTTTTTCACGACGCAAAATTCCAAAAATTCCAGTGTGGCATTTTCCCAAAATGGAGCTGAAAAGGCCTGAGTTTAACCTATTTAGTAAAGCTTGATTGCATGGAAAGCCTATGTCTTATTGAAACCTTTAAGTCAGTTTCCAGGGTAGCATCGGTACTTGGTGTCTCTTGGGTTGATCCAAAAAAAACATAATAGGAAAAAGGTGAAATAACTGTGTATTCATCTGTAGTAGACCATGTCCATAAGACTGACTGTCTGTTCAAACAGTAAATTAATAGTAAAGTAATAACTGTATGTAGCCAAATTAAACAAAGCTGACCAAATGCCACTATGCTAATACAGTGAATTTAATTTAATTTTAGATAAATTAATTATGTCAGTATGTAATTAATTTGTATATTTAATTAAAACTCTTTATTTATTTCTAATGAAAATATTAATTAACAAATAATTTGTCCAATATTTGTTGGTATACTATGCATGCTTCAAGTCATTCACTTAACCTTTTCCCACTCAGAAGCAAAGTGAATATGGCTGTGTGCAAACAGCATAAAACCAGAACAGCTTGCAAGCAGGTTTTATGCTGTTTGCTGCTCATTAGTACTTTAGGTTGGGAAATAAAGCATTTAAAACTTGAATCTAGTAAGAAAGGTCTTTAATTAAAATTTGATTTTCTAAGAGGCTTTTAAAGGTGTCAAAGTGCCTCTCTGAGTGTTAAAGGTTTAAGTCATTTCTTATTGGTCCAAATGAAATACAGGTATTAATTATCAAGTACAATAAAAAAAAATTGCTCCCATTCCCGAGGCTCCCAATACAATCAATTTATGTCAATTGTTTTTTATCTTCATAGCAAGTAATACAATATGCTGGTATAACAGGTAATTTGATTATAAGTTATTAGCTCAGCTGTTTCCGGAGAAAACCAGAGGTATTGTCATAGCCAGCTCGTCTGCTGTAAGCGTCGTGCTAAGACCTTAACATTGGCTCTAAAATCAAAGTGCTTCCACCTACAACTTTGAAACTTCATATGTAGATGCACCTTGATGAGTTCTACATGCCACACCCATTTTTGGGTCACTAGGTCAAAGGTCAAGGTAGCTGTGACCTCTAAAAAAAAAATCTGACAAGCTTTCGCAGCCGAGCATGGCACCCGTTATTCGGTGCTCTTGTTTTATATTATTTTGTATTGCTCTCTGTTTGCAGATCATAATTATGACTCAGTAAAGACAACTTATGTAATAAAAAACCAACATGCAACAATTTGTTGAATTATATAATGGGCTTATCAACATAAAATAACATTCAATCTGTTACAAGTAATAAAGGAATTGTCAACATAATACAAGTGAAAAAAACGGAGTGTTGAAGCAAAAAAGTGAACTAAGCAATTCCAACAAGGACAATGTTTTCACGACTGGCAAAGTTCAGAAAGAGCAGTGATGAGTACCAGGATTTGGACCGTGTTGAGATGGACATTACCGACCCAGCAATGCGGCGCTACGCTGGCTTTTCTGATGCTGAGATACAGCCGGACGAAGGAGTATCTCAACCAGAGCCTCATGAAGGTAGCTATTTACAGAATTTGAATATCAGTACATTTCTTATTCTATGTCTGTAAATTGTTAGATTTTTTTTTTGTATGTCAGTTCCCAGTTACACTGTTGTGTTTTTGTTCACCATTTAAATGGCCAGTGTTTGTGCATGGTATCATGAAAGGTCACACTGTTGTTAATATTTTGAAGGCTTAATCTATTTGAAGGGACTAATTCAAAGATTATTTTGAAAATAAAATCATGGGACACTGTTAAATAACTTACCTCCAATGTTCTCAATTCGGTAACATCGTGTTGCTTGCAAGGCCAGTCTCCCTAGCTCAAAGATCAAGGACATAATAAAGGTCAAGATATTGGCATGGCACAGCGCTTGCAGATTATAACTTCATCATTCTTCTAACACTACTATAAGAGGCATTTAAAAGCAAATTATCTAGCTGTGTTGAGAGGACTTGTTTCATATAATGACTTTCCTATTCTTAAATTTTAAAGCCTAAAGGTCATTGTTAAACTAAAGGAGGGCTTATTCACAGACAATGGAAATGCCAGTTTTCCAACTTGTTGTCACAGATTCAATGTCTAAAAACATGCTGTACATCTGGGAGTTTATTAACATATAAGAGGTAGGCATACAAAGAAAATACAATTTAATGACTTCAAACATAATAATTTTGAATGTTTTTGTTTTTTCACTTAAATTTGTTCAATCAGTTATTTTAAATCACAGATGTTGTCGCCACTTTTTCGCGAAGTAAAAACCTTAAGTTAATCTGACCTTATTTTTGATGACAATCATTTAAAAAACAATTAACAAGTGGTGGAGGTATCAGCTTTTTAATCCAAACAGCACTGGCTTGAGCCCAATGTGGACAAATTTTCTTTCTTTTGTGTTCTGTATTACATTTTATTATTATCCCCGCCATAGGCGGATGGATATTGTTTTGGCCTTGTCTGTCCGTCTTTCAATCCGTCCGGCACTTTTGTGTCCGGAGCCATATCTTGGAAGTGCTTTGGCAGATTTCATTGAAACTTGGTATGAGAAAACGTGTATATATCTGGATAAGAGGATGATGCACGCCAAAAGGAATTGCACACGAGCTGTTAATAACAGAGTTATGGCCCTTTGTTTCATGAAAAAATGCTTTTTATTCCCCCGGATCGAAAGATCTGGGGCATATTGTTTTGGGCCTTTCTGTCTATCTGTCTGTCTGTCTTTGTATGTGTGTGTCACAAAACTTTAACCTTGGTTAAACTTTTATAACTTTTGCAATATTGAAGATAGCAACATATTTGGAATGCATGTGTATCTCATGGAGCTGCGCATTTAGAGTGGTGAAAAGTCAAGGTCAAGGTTATCCTTCAAGGTCAAAGGTAAAATATCATTGTATTTATTTGTTCCTAAATTTTTAACCTTCGTTAAAGTTTGGTCATAACTTTTCGAATATTGAAGATAGCAACTTAATATTTGGCATGCCTGTGTATCTCATGGAGCTGCACATTTTGAGTGGCTAAACGTCAAGGTCTTCATTCAAGGTCAAAGGTCAAAGTTATGGCTTCAAAGCGGCGCAATAGGGGGCATTGTGTTCTGACAAACACATCTCTTGTTAACAGCTTTATCTCAATAATCACATGAACCAGAGCCAGAAACTTGCCATAGTTGTTCTACATCATCTGGGGGTGCTTCACATTCAACACCCATAATCCTAGGGACTAAGGTCAAGGTCACACATTGGGGTCATCGGTCACAAATTTGATGAATTATTAATTATTTAATCATTCCTTTACTATGCATCAAGGGATTCTGTTATAACTGTCCACAATTGTTCTCACTGAGTGTCAAATATAAGATTCAGGTTTCTAGGGTCATGGTCAAAGTCACACACAAAGGTCAAAAAACACATTTTGATTAAATATGCTTTATTTGGTAAGGATTCTTCCATACTTAGATGGATTCTCAAAATGTCCTGATGTTATTGTTTTCAATTATCAGGCAGTGCAAAAAATGTGTTTTTGACCAATGTAAAGGTCACACATCAAAGATCACACATTTATAGAAATATTGATTATTTATCCATTATTTTACTATGCTTCAGTGGAATCTGTAATAACCTTCAACCAGAAATGGCGCGGCAGAGGCCGCCGTGTATCCCCACGCCGCATGTTTGACCTAGGGGCGCCCCAGGGTTGGTAATGGGGCCATGCACAGTTGAGATTGACCGTATTGTCCTAAGAGAAGTTCAGTACATATATCAATTAGAAGTGAATCAGTGTAGAAATGAAGAAGTTATAGTAAAAAGCAATTTTGGGTGTGTGGCCTATGTGGGCAGGGCGCCCCAGGGTTGGTAATGGGGCCATGCATAGTTGAGATTGACGGTTGAGAAGTTCAGTATCAATTAGAAGTGAAGAAGTAAAGAAATTATAGTAAAAGGCAATTTTGGGTGGGTGTGGCCTATGTAGGCGGGGTGCCCCAGGGTTGGTAATGGGGCCATGCATAGTTGAGATTGACCGTATTGTCATAAGAGAAGTTCAGTATCAATTTGAAGTGAATCGTTGTAAAAATGAAGAAATTATAGTACCATATACTTTCGCTTGTAAGACGCATTTTTAAGATAAGACTCAAATTAATAAGTTACAGTTGGGGTCGCGTCTTATAAGCGAGATACTGGTGAAAATAAACAATTTTTTTCAAAATATCGAGTTTACTGGGCTTATGCTAGCCAAGTTGGACACTTGTGAGTTGTTTTGAATCATCACGGCAGCCATTTGCATTTTCTCTAAAGTCTGTATTGGCCCGTACCGTGTATCGGAACGCTTTGTTCAGTTACCGATTTATTTGTAATAAAATGTATTGTTACTGATTTTGTTGTCTATTATTTTAAATTTGAATTTTGTTATTTTTGGGGCGTAAGACGTTATATTGTCCGTGATTATTCTTGAAAAGTTTGTATCACCTGATTGTCTGCGCGCGACGGCGTTAAATGTCATATGTGTGTAAGCGGCGACACGATGCCAACATGCTTAAAACAACAGCAAAATCAATTCTCAGTTTGAAACTGTCAATTGTTTAATAAACACGCTGCTGATTACAAATGCTACTTGACAAGTTTGTATCACCTGATCGTCTTTGTTCCACGTCGTTAGTTGTCAATTAAGACATAATTGGCAATTAGGGTATCCTCTGAAATAAGTTACCAGTTTGCAACTGTCAATTGTTAAATAAACACTTTTATTCAGACGACCCCCTAATGCCAATGACACCTTATTTATTAGGGGCCAACAACGACGGGAGCAAAGAGCGACCGCATGCAAGTATCCGCATATGGCTTTCTTCTTAACAGTGATTTTGATCTGTGCTTCGGAGTCTATCACTCTATCACGCAATTGGCTAATTTTATGAAAGTAGGCGTTACCTATTGTTGATAGACAATAGGCGTAAAATTTGCATAATCTAGGTAATAAAACTAAACGCTTTCAAAATATCTGCCTATTAGTTTTCAATACCTGTCAAACAATACAATTAAGATGACTGATACGATCAATTTTGCTTGTGCATTGATATTACGAACGTAATATGTTTGCAATTGTTAGGGCAAATGATTAAATACCCAATTGTTAGAAATTTTGTTAATTTGATAAAAAAAATTATTGCATGAATAATACTTGAAAAAAAATTAAAACCCACTTCTATATCATAAAATAAACAAATATTATTTACTTTGTTGCTTGATTGTTTTATTTTTCAGACTTGCATGAATTACTAATTGTATGCAGCGCGAGTTTGAAAAATTCTCAATGTGTTACTAATTGATGATTTTCTTTAACATTCTGCCATTTATCGGCCGATGAAAACGGCAAAATTTGACCGCGTCTTACACGCAGGTCAGTCTCAAATCCACCCATTATAAAGTCCGAAGTCGGGGTGCGTCTTATAAGCGAGGGTGTCTTATAAGCGCAAGTATACAGTAAAAGGCAATTTTGGGTGGGTGTGGTCTTTGTGGGCTGGGCGCCCCAGGGTTGGTAATGGGGCCATGCATAGTTGAGATTGACCGTATTGTCATAAGAGAGGTTCAGTATCAATTTGAAGTAAATCGGTGTAGAAGAAGTTAATGTAAAATAACCTAAACAAATGAGTGAAAATCTCTGACCTGGCCCCACCCCAACACCCATAACTTTTTTTTCCAGGGGTCAGATCAAAATTCCGAATAATGCAGGGTCGCATATATGCTCATACATGTAGCTACCATGTGTGTAAGTTTCAAGGTTCTAGTGCTAATGGTGTATGAGGAGATAGTGGCCAGGACTGACAGATGGCGAAGAAATTATCACAATATCCCCACGCTTTTTAAAAAGCTTGGGGATAATAATTCTTATCCATCTTCTTCCTTGCTGTTTGTCATAAGTAAGACTCATGTCTAGGGTTAAGGTTCATGTCTAGGGTTAAGGTCAACATCACACAATATGCTTAATGTAAGGTCATACATGTATGATTCACATCAAGGGTTAAGGTTACACAAATGCTTCATGTAAGGTCGTATGCTAAACCCATAAACTGACCATAATTTTTTCCAGAATTATGTACATGTATACATATTTGTTCTTAGAAATTACAGGGCACGTATTCACCAAACAATTCTTAGACTTAAGTCTAAGAATAAAGAATATTCTTTAAATTGATTTATTCAAGAATTGCTTGAATTTTGAGTCAAACTTGTTATTAAACACCTCTATCCATATCATTTTTCATGTAGAACATTCTGTTAATGCAGACCTGTTTACTTCTACGGTTTCGCCGTAGTTACTACGGATTATTTGGCTAAACTACGCACTACGGATTTGTACTGAAAAACGGATCAATCGATGAAAATGGTAAACTTTCAGTTTTTAATCGTACTTTCGCTTATTTTCGGTCTTTGCGGGTAATTTATCAATCATAATCATTTTGGCGCTTGCATAGTAAGAAACGTTAAAATTCAAACCTCCCGGGAAACGAGTGCTGATCAAGCTTGTCGAGTCGTCACTGAACAACAACTGACTCGCGTATTGGTTCGCAAATTTAGCCGAATATATACAATTTTACGTTGCTATCCAGAATACAAATCTCTCTCTCTATTGCGGAGAATACTGACGATAGTCGATGTATTGAGATTGAGTAGGCCTGTTTTTACACAAGTCCAAGATGGCGGCAAGCAGACGAGAAATTGCGATTAACGGCGAAAATAATAAATACCATTCAAATTAACAACGGATATCATATGGTCATTAGGGAATAATGTAATGCGTGTGTCAATTCACTCAAAATACTACGTTTGAGATAAAAATAAAAATAAAATATTTATCAGAAATATGCACCGTGAATGTGCATGTGCGTCACTGAAACAAGTGTTCGAAATTGTAGTTCAGTCTACTCACAAAGTAAAAGCATTTATTATAATGAGTATGGTTCGCAAAAGGAAAGATACAAACTTGATTTGATTTATATGTAAGTGGATCTGTGTATACTCAGATTCATATGCATATTCTGCTTTATTATGTTTGTTACCCTGTACAGTTTTATGAAATAGCATTGAACTGAGGTTGTCAAGTGCAAGATATAGAAAGGTAAACAAATAAAATATATTATTTTAACTCCATTTAATACATTATGAACACAACAAGAACACTAAAGGGTGATTGTCAATATTTGTTTATGTTTTCCTCCTTATGATATTTAATTTAAAAAAATACTGAATTAAATTAATAGCTACTCTTAAAGAGCTTATGATCAAATGGTGTATTTAAGAATCTATAGATTATAGTAAGTGTAATATGCATGTGGATGGATGTTAATTAAATATAGTCTTCATTGTAAGAAGGCATTGAAGCAGCACTTTATAATATAAAAATGCTGTCAAACATGCACTTAAAAACAATTTTAATTCTGTTACTTATAATCATATTTATAATGCTTAATGTTTCCCAATTTCATGGTTTATCACGCTATTTTTTCCAATTTCATGGTTTATTGCGCCATGATTTTTCCCAATCCAAATGGCAAAGGCTGTAACAAATAAAAGCAAATAATCACTTAACAGATTTAATTATTAGCAAGTACATTCATCAAGTGCTTTATGTACCGTTAAACTGATATGTGACCCAGTCATGGTGTTTTAATGCTCAAAATGATTGAAAAGGTTAAAACTACTGACAACAGCCCAAAACTACTGAGAGATGCCCTCCATACTACTGAGAAGCAATCGGTAGGGTAAACAGGTCTGTTAATGGCATAATTACCTATTGAGGCATGTATATAGACAAACACTGAATGCATTTTTCTTGGTTCTAAGTCTATTCTTTATTCTTGAGTCTAAGAATGGGCCCGTGAATGTTCTTAGTTGCTGACTTGTCTGTCCTTCAAATTTTTTTGCTCAGAATGTTGATCTTGTTAATATCCATGCCAATTTGAAATCTGGATCATGTGTGGCTTAAAGTTAGATCATCAGGTAAAATTTAAAAAACAAACTTACCAACTTTGTTGGTTTGAGATGTTGCATTAACTTTGTCAACGGCCGGTTCCATAAATGTGATCTTGTCATATGCAGAAAAATGCAATTTCAGGAACTGGAATATTTTGTCGCGAAAAGTCCACTGATTTGGAAAAAAACTAGTTAAATACAACTCTTGATACATGTAATCATTCAAATAATAAAAACAGAGTCATCAAAGTTATAGTTATATAATGTGCTAGATGAAATTGAAATACAATAAAAATAATTGCTTTAAAAATGAAACAAACTTCATTTCATAAATAAATAAAAAATGAACAAACAATTTTTTACTTACTAACCCATTCTAAAGAGGTGGGACCATAGACATTTCCAATTAATTATGCTGCGGTCCGGTATTATTCCAGAAACAAAACAAAAAAAGATACGTTAACCTCCGTTTTGGTCAAAAATTAAGTCAATACAAACAGACTGGTTTATTATTCTCCCCCAAAATTTATTTTGGGGGGAGCATATAGTCGCCGCTTCGTCTGTCCATGTGTGCGTGTGTGTGTGCGTCTGTCTGTCTGTCCGTGTACAATTTTTGTCCGGGCTATTTCTCAGCAACTAATGACCGGAATTCAATGAAACTTTATGGGTAGCTTCACTACTAAGAGGAGATTTGCATATTATCAGCGGGTTCTGGTCGGATGATTTTTCACAGAGTTATGGCCAGTTGAAATGTTCCATTAACTGTACATATGGTGCAATTCTTGTCCGGGCTATTTCTCACCAACTAATGACCGGAATTCAATGAAACTTTATGGGAAGCTTCACTACCAAAAGGACATGTGCATATTATCAGCCGGTTCTGGTTGGATGATTTTTCACAGAGTTATGGCCCTTTGAAATTTTCCATTGTACATATAGTGCAATTCTTGTCCGAGCTATTTCTCAGCAACTAATGATCGGATTTCAATGAAACTTTATGGGAAGCTTCACTACCAAAAGGAGATGTGCACATTATCAGCCGGTTCTGGTCGGATGATTTTTCACAGAGTTATGGCCCTTTGAAATTTTCCATTGTACATATAGTGCAATTCTTGTCCGAGCTATTTCTCAGTTACTAATGACCGGAATTCAATGAAACTTTATGGGAAGCTTCACTACCAAAAGGAGATGTGCATGTTATTTGTGGGTTCTGGTTAGATGATTTGTTTAGAGAGTTGTAGCCCTTTGAAATTTTTAAGTTGCTAAACCATATATTGTATTATTTTGTCCAAAGTTATGCCCCTCAAGACGTTTCCTTTTATCTGGATATATAGTGCAATATTGTGACAAAAAAAAACTTTGGGGAGCAACAACCGTCTCCGTTGGTTTATTGTGTTTATTTTACTTCCATTGATTTTTTAACTTCAAAATAAAATGGATTTTACCAACCAGTTGAACTGGCTATTTTTTATGGTGACGTAACAAACTCCAAGTACAATTCTTAGAAATAGTCAAATATTGCACATTGTTTTGTGACATAGGTTACACAATTGATTGGTTGAATTGAATTTATTTCTCATGAAGTTTCTGAGCAGGATCACAGAATAACAGCTCCTGTTAAGAAGCTTTGGTGCGTTAAAAGTCCAGATATGAAGGGAATGTTAATAAGAAACTATCGCCTATCACTTTCTTCCTGATATGGCTGGAATATGAGCGGCATTTAAAAACTTACAAAAGGCAAAAATGATCAGTTTCGGCACAGACATTGCCATCTTAATCGTCACATGATTACCCCCTTTGAGAGCACTAGTTGTTTATATTGCTGTTTTTCTTCATTTTTAACTGAACATTTTAGCATATATTTTCCTAGAACAGGTTTAAATAAAGTTGTTATTTTATTGTATTAAGTATTGTTAAATACTGTGAACGTCATAACAATAAAAATGGCCCTGGTCATGTGAAGCAGTGATAAATACTTTAAATCTGTATAACGTTTTCAGCCTATATGAATATGTTGATCCTAGTCTGTTTAAGTCGCTAAGAATGAGACCATTGCAACATGTCTGTCAATGTGTAGTATTCCAGGCATTTCACAGCAAAGAACTATGAGTCAATAACATATCAATATTTGCAGGGCGAAGGTTTGAACGAAAATGCTGTTACCCTGACATGTACATGTAACTATGTAACAGGAGGGCTTCTCTGATAATTATTACAATCATTAAATTTTCTATATAATCATAATACTCTTATATAAGCCATCTCAATGCTGTCATCGATAAAATCATAAAATAGCCCCATATGTTTATGTACATTGTACATATAACTATGTAACATGAGGAATTCTCTGATTATTAATACAATCATTTCTATATAATCATAATACTCTTATACAATGCTGTCATTGAAGTAACTAACTGTACTTCAATTTAAAAAAAAGGGCAGTGCTCTGGGAAAAACCATATGGCCATATGGGATGATATATCTGACAGCATGGATATGGCCATATGGGATGATATATCTGACAGCATGGATATGGCCATATGGGATGATATATCTGACAGCATGGATATGGCCATATGGGATTATATATCTGACAGCATGGATATGGCCATATGGGATGATATATCTGACAGCATGGATATTGCCATATGGGATGATATATCTGACAGCATGGATATGGCCATATTGGATGATATATCTGACAGCATGGATATTGCCATATGGGATGATATATCTGACAGCATGGATATTGCCATATGGGATGATATATCTGACAGCATGGATATGGCCATATGGGATGATATATCTGACAGCATGGATATGGCCAAATTGGATGATATATCTGACAGCATGGATATGGCCAAATTGGATGATATATCTGACAGCATGGATATGGCCATATGGGATGATATATCTGACAGCATGGATATGGCCATATTGGATGATATATCTGACAGCATGGATATGGCCATATGGGATGATATATCTGACAGCATGGATATGGCCATATGGGATGATATATCTGACAGCATGGATATGGCCATATGGGATTATATATCTGACAGCATGGATATGGCCAAATTGGATGATATATCTGACAGCATGGATATGGCCAAATTGGATGATATATCTGACAGCATGGATATGGCCATATGGGATGATATATCTGACAGCATGGATATGGCCAAATTGGATGATATATCTGACAGCATGGATATGGCCATATGGGATGATATATCTGACAGCATGGATATGGCCATATTGGATGATATATCTGACAGCATGGATATGGCCATATGGGATGATATATCTGACAGCATGGATATGGCCATATGGGATTATATATCTGACAGCATGGATATGGCCATATGGGATGATATATCTGACAGCATGGATCCTGACATATGGCCATATGGGATGATATATCTGACAGCATGGATCCTGACATATGGGATGATATATCTGACAGCATGGATCCTGACATATGGCCATATGGGATGATATATCTGACAGCATGGATCCTGATATATGGCCATATGGGATGATATATCTGACAGCATGGATCCTGATATATGGCCATATGGGATGATATATCTGACAGCATGGATCCTGATCTGACTGTGAACCATATGGCCATATGGGATGATATATCTGACAGCATGGATCCTGACATATGGCCATATGGGATGATATATCTGACAGCATGGATCCTGATATATGGCCATATGGGATGATATATCTGACAGCATGGATCCTGATATATGGCCATATGGGATGATACATCTGACAGCATGGATCCTGATCTGACTGTGAACCATATGGCCATATGGGATGATATATCTGACAGCATGGATCCTGGTCAGACTGTGCAACCATATGGCCATATGGGATGATATATCTGACAGCATGGATCCTGATCAGACTGTGCAACCATATGGCCATATGGGATGATATATCTGACAGCATGGATCCTGATCTGACTGTGAACCATATGGCCATATGGGATGATACATCTGACAGCATGGATCCTGATCTGACTGTGAACCATATGGCCATATGGGATGATCAGACTGTGCAACTCTGAAGGTTGCTCTGGATCTAGGCTGGCTGCATATGGCATTTGATCCATTTTTTGCATTCCACTGCTTAATGCATTTGAAGATTATTTCCATGAACTTAAATATGCAAATATTTGTTTTGATACAAAATTATTTTGAAGTCTTTAAATTTATCAATGATCTTTGTCCCAGTCTTTGTTAAACTAACATAGAGATTGTCTGGGAATATCTTGACAACAATAAGAGGTAGCAAACTTAATAACTCGAGCTACCATATTTTGCAATTATTGTTATTATTTGAATTTAATTTTTAAATTTTTTCCTTGGTATATTTAAAAATAATAAAGTGATCAATTGGAAATTTTAAAGTTAGAAAGATCTTATTAAAACACAGTGATGTGCACAAGAACCATAACTCTTTCATAAATGCATTGTTATGTTACACAGTCATGTAATGTTTATCTTAAAATTATGGTATGGGCATCTGTGCACAGTGCAGTTCTTAAAGGGACCGTCAACCACAAACGAAAAGAAAAGTTCTAAAATACTGTATTTTTTTTACAGTTATTAGTTTATATTGATTAAATATCACGACTGGTATATTAAATTACTTGAAAAAAGTTCATATATTCAGTATATTCGGTAATACAATTTCGCGATGTGAAATCAAAAGTACATCGCGAAAAATAGGTGACATAACGATATACACACTATAAATTACGCAAGAAGATTGATCATTCCGATGGGGATTGTTGTCGACATTCCGGAGATTAGGCAAGGGTAGGTGCGAACGAGGTCTTTTTTGCGGGTAACGGTAGGTGTGAAAGGAGGTCAGTTTGCACTTCGTAATTGGCAAATGTTATTGAGTAATATGTGCCACGACTTGTTAAGATGCTAATTGACATTTGAGACACTAATTGACACTTGAGAAGTGAAGATATGCAATTGCATTTTGTGTGTATAAATATTGAACGTTCAACAGTGGTGTACCTCAACAACTGTATCCCTGTCTCCCATGCAACACTCAAATTTACTGGTAATAGCCCATGCTTTCCCCGAGGAAAAATCACACGATGTACACTAATTCTTATTTTCTCACGTTTTTCATGAAATGCATGTGGACTGTTAATCTTTTGCTAGAAAATTACAAAATTGCCAGAAAAGTATAGTGCTATGCAACCCATGCTCCTAATCATAATGACGCGTCCTATTTTGAATGCTTAATTAAGCTTTCCAATGCCCCGGATTATTGGATTGTGCAATAGTAAAATGGCGGCCATTTTCGGTCCGATTTGGTGGTTTTATCGTCTTTAAATATTTTTTCTCCAATTTTGCATTAAAAAAACAGCCTGCGCGCTATACATGGGAGCGCGCTATACGTGGAAACCTACGGTACCTAGGCCAGTTAAAATCTGCATCAAGTGTGTCATAGAACTTGATCACCTGTACAAATCTTATTAAAAACTTAAATTACCTGTCTGGAAGCTGTATTTATTTTCCAAGCTTGATGAAAATCATCAGAATGTTTATGTCAACACTGTCTAAGCATATCTTGGTCAAATGGGGTGAAAAGATGAGTAATAGGTGAAGCTTAAAAAACAACATATTTTCCTATAGAAACCACGTCTATGACTCAGTCTTGATGAAGCATGGTTAGAATTAATGCCTATCTGTACAATATCAAGACATTAATTGAGTCAGGGTAATGTTTGGTTTTAAAGTACATGTATGTCAACCAAGTCTAGTCTACATGAGCTTTAAATTAATACAGAAGGGCTCTTTATGACTCTCTTAGCTCTCTTGTTCCAAAGTGCTGCCATTTGTTTTATGACCAAATTTGCCACTAATGAACATTTTTGTTCTCAACTAAAGTCTAGAACATATGTAAATTATTTTAGAAAATCTTCAATCTCAATAAAAGTATTATCAGTATTGACATCAAGTGCAAATGTAAATGCAAATTCAGGAAAGTTCTTCTGTAGTCATTGTGGGGACAAATCAATATGCCATTCAAAGAGTGTCTACAGAGCGCAGCCATCTGCCTGGTGCCTTGATAAACATTTGTATTGAAGTAACACAAGATTATTGATAAACGAAGGTGAATGTCCTTCACATGTCCCCGGTAGTTTACAGTCAAGACAAATTAGTTTGCAAACGAATTGCAAAAGTCAGATGTCTCTCATTCACAGTGTGTATGCATATCGGTGGCTTCTATCTCAAACTGTCTCTCTGATCATTCTCGGTTGCCTCTCTGTTATATACAAGAAAACGGATATACAAGAAAACGGATGATCGACATTCACAAAACAGGTGAGAAAATAAAAAATTAAAACTCATAAACACATTTGTGCATAAAAAGAGAAGATCCATGAGTTGAAGCATATATCCAGCTAAATGTTCACAGTATTCCGTAAGTCCAAACACTTATCACAACCTCTATGGAAGATGGAATGATGACGAGGTTGGTGGAACAATCGTGCATATATGCCACTTTGATGACTTTTTAACATAGCTTTTTCCTAATATGTCAAATATCTAGTGTCATTGATATCATCTTTATGATCAAATCCTTAAGTTCAATGTACGTTATATAGTAATTGTCATCAATTTTACTTAAAAAATGCCTACCTCCGCTTTCGTTGTGGCACGGGAAGCCTCTCGATCGGCTCAATTTTTTGGCACGGGTAGCCTTATCAAGTCGTCGATTGACACTGGCATGGGAACACTCGCCATTACATTTTAGGCCGAATAGCCATTCCTCGCAACAATGGGAATGGTGTATTTTAAGCTTCGCAATGATAAAATGATTATCTTTATCATTGAATTAATTTATTTAAACTGTCATAAAATTCAAGTTCAATAGTTTGACACCAGAATTGTCAGTTTCACAATAGTTAAAAGAAATATGCCATGTGTAGTCAAGATTATCTGCAGTATTTTGTTCTTCTAAATTCCAGCGCGATATGCGACACTCAAATCTTTATTGTCGCATGTCAACTTTAAATGTCGAATGTCATATCGTGCGTCGCTTAAATGTCTTGCGTCGACCATGAAGGTCGACACGAGACAATCTACTTGGCACTATCCGGATTCCGTATTTAACACGTGTTAAAATTATTGATAGTAAAAAATTAAAATGTCAGATTATTGTAAGTAAATATCACTTATAACGTAATTATTTGAACTAACGCTATCGGCTACATATTTGTGGTATCTTTATGTACATGTATAAATCTGTCAGTAATGAGAAATCTCGTTGATAAATTGCTGAAATAATGAACATATATTGGTGCCACGTGTTTACAGTACATAATGCAAAAACCAAAGATTCGTTAAAATGCCACGAGTTCATGGATTTTCTCGTGCAAGTCAAGTAACTTGTCGCCGGCTAGCCTCAGATTTTCAAAAGGGCCCATTTTAAAACGACTTTTTACAAGTGGATGAACCAGTCAATAAGTATCATGACATCCCTGTCCATTGACTCGGACTAGTTGCTTCCTGGTTCACTGAGCCCTGGATTCAACGTTTATTCATTTCATATCAATGTTATCTTTCAATTTTGGCCAATAGCCAAAAGCACAAAATTGTGTTCATTAATATTCAAAAATGAAATATTTACAGCTAAAAAAGGGCACATTTATTGTCCAATCTTGATGAAATTTGGTCAGAAGATTGGTCTCAATGATATCTTGGACGAGTTCGAAAATGGTAACGTTTGCTTGAAAAACATGGCTTCCAAGGGGCTGGGCATTTTTCCTTATATGGCTATATATGGCTATAGTAAAATCTTGTTAACACTCTAGAGGTCACATTTATTGTCCAATCATCATGAAACTTGGTCACATTTATTGTTTGATCTTCATGAAACTTGGTAAGAAGATTCATCCCAATAATATCTTGGACGAGTTCGAAAATGATGCCGATTGGTTGAAAAACATGGCCGCCAGGGGGCGGGGCATTTCAGGGCTTCCGCTGTCGTTCGCCAAATTCGCCGTTGGCGAAAATTTCGCAAATTCGGTGAATAAAATTCTCGGTTGGCGAAAATGCTCGGCGAAACGTTTTTAAAATTCGTCGAATAAAATTCTCGGTTGGCGAAAATGCTCGGCGAAAAGTTTTTTGCCTGTCAAGTACCATTCCAGATAGTAAACTCTTTAAACCGTCGACTGTGCGTCAATACATCATCGTGTTATTAACCAGAAAATTTGATACCTAGTCTGCAGCAACACCAGTCAGAACCGGTCATCAAAACAAAGGAAACTTGCTGGTGCATTGTGTACTGGCAGTGACGTCACCATCTATGTATAGAACGCTTGCTGGTGTGAAAACAAAAGGCGTTATCGAACATTATGTCAATACCACGGGCCTGGCAAAAGCATTTAACAAAAAACTATTTCTTCACAAAAACACATGAAATCTTGTTTCAACAGGAATTTGAGAGCATTTCTGTTTAATAGTTTCATTATTATAATATTTTGGGAAAGGTAAAGTTTGATTAAGAAACCAACAATTTCGGAAATAAAAAGTATACCATTCACTCGTAGTAATATATTTCGGATATGTTAAAAATTCGGACATTTAAAGATACGGACATTTATGTGTTGGTTTGTTGTTGATAGTTTGTAAAACTAAGTTTTATCATATTTCAGGCAACTAGAATGGATGGTAGTAATTATCTGGGCCTTTCTGTCAAGAAATATGCGTTAAAAACATTCATTTATTTGAGCCTAGAAATCATCCACCACTTACAAAAAATGTTTTAACAACAGAAGCTGTCAAAGCTGATGTATATCATATCCAAATGACCAAATATAACTGTTTAACAATATGAAGTGAGAGGCTTTGAAAATAAAGCATCTTTAGTCTTGATCAACTGTTATGTTTTGCAAATATTGAAATATGTGCTCAAGAATGAATATCTTTAATATAATGAAAATGTGCTTATTTTGTAAACAATGTGAACTGAACATGTGCTTATGATGTATTAATAAACTGATATTCTGTTATGTAGAATAAAAGTATGATTATTACATTGATGTATGTATATCTAGATGTATGCATATCTATAAATATTTTTTTATAAACTGATATTCTGTTATGTACAATATTTTAAAAGGATGATTATAGTAATAAATATATTTAAGCTTCATATTGTAGTTATTTGTGTTCTTACACCCCTAGACTTTCACGAGGCGGTCCCAAATGCTTGGCTAAAACTTTGGCTACAGTTTCTAAAATTTGGCTACAAAAAAATCCAATTGGCTAAAATGTTGGCTAAAGAAATTTTTGAGCCAGGGGAAGCCCTGCATTTTTCCTTATATGGCTATGGAAAAACCTTGTTAACACTCTAGAGACCACATTTATTTTCCAATCTTCATGAAACTTGCTCAGAAGATTTGGCCCAATGATATTTGAATGAGTTCAAAAATGGGAACCTTTGCTTGAAAAACATGGCTGCCATGTGGCGGGGCATTTTTTATTATATGGCTATATATGGCTATAGTAAAATCTTGTTAACACTCTAGAGGCCACATTTATAGTCCGATCTTCATGAAACTCGGTTAGAAGATTCATCCCAATAATATCTTGGACGAGTTCAAAAATGATGCCGGTTGGTTTAAAAACATGGCCACCATGGGGGCGGGGCTATTTTCCTTATATGACTATAGTAAATCCTTGTTGTTGTAAACACTCTAGAGGTCACATTTATTTTCCGATCATCATGAAACTTGGTCAGAAGATTTTCCCAATGATATCTTGGATGAGTTCGAAATGGTTTTGATTGCTTTAAAACAGAGCTCCAGATAAGGGCCGTACAGCCGTAAATACACCTTTTTCGTGAAGATTTACGCATTTATTTTTATAAACTGGACGTACAATTATGACTTTAATATCCATTTTACGCATTTACGGAAAAAATCTGGCCATACCGATTTGTCTGCGTCAGCGCGGCGTGATTTGTTGGTCTCTAACCTAACGGCGCTTTTCGTTAGTTTAAATTACCGAAAAGTTGTAGACTGGGTTCATATATTATTGTCTATTCTGTCGCGTGATTTCCTGTAACTTGTAAATCCTTCAAAAACAATATGTCTGCGCACAATGGAATGCCTGCTTAACCGAAAGCGGTTCAAAACAACACTTTGTTGTCATATAATGACTACATATACGGTGTCGTCTAACCATCCTGACATTAAATATGTAAACCCAGAAAAAGACATCATCATCCCGATATTAAACGATTTGATTGCATCGGTGGCTTAAAACGTTAGAAAACACGATGGGAAACGGATGAGACAGTAAAATAAGTCTTCATTTACTTAGCTTACTAGTTGGCTTGTGTTGTCTTGTCAAGAAAAATGAAGAAATAGTATTAGTCATGAGTTTTAATGTGTAGTTGGGTTTATATCATAATTCAGAATGGAAATCCTAATACAGTAACTGTTTAAGAACTACATATATTAATTATAATTGTTGCAAATGTTTCTGTCAAGTCAGTTATACACCCTTCAATATCCAACAACACGGGTAGTACAGTTCTACCTGTGTTTTTGGATATGGTAGTACAGGTACTAATTGATTTTAAGCGTTACTCCTTTTCTTTCTGTCAGTGGCAGTACCGTTACTAATTTCACAAATCCTTATCTGGAGCTCTGCTTTAAAACCATGGCCACCAGGGGCGGGGTATTTTTCCTTATATGGCTATATATGGCTATAGTAAAACCTTGTTAACACTCTAGAGGCCACATTTATTTCCAATCTTTATGAAATTTGGTCAGAAGATTGGTCTCAATGATATCTTGGATGAGTTTGAAAATAATTATGTTTGCTTGAAAAAAATGGCTTCCAAGGGGCAGGGTATTTTCCATATATGGCTATAGTAAAAGCTTGTTAACACATCTAGAGGCCACATTTACTGTCTGATCTTCATGAAACTTGGTCAGAAGATTCATCCGAATAATATCTTGGACGAGTTCAAAAATGATGCCGGTTGGTTGAAAAGCTTGGCTGTCAGTGGGCGGGGCATTTTTCCTTATATGGCTATAGTAAATCTTGTTAACACTCTAGAGGCCACATTTATTTTCCGATCTTTATGAAACTTGGTCAGAAGAATTTTCCCAATAATATCTTGTTATCTCAGGTGAGCGACTTTGAGCCTTTTAGGCCCTCTTGTTTAAGTAAAATTGATGAAAATTACTATATAGCGTACATTGAACGTAATGATTTGATCATAAAGATGATATAAATGACACTAGATATTTGACATATTTGGGAAAAGCTATGATAAAAAGTCATGTTACAATTATAATGCACGATTGTTCCACCAACCTCGTCATCATTCCATCTTCGATAGAGGTTGTGATATGTGTTTTGACCTTCGGAATACTGTGAACATCTAGCTGGATATACATGTATGCTTCAACTCATGGACCTCCTCTTTTTATGCTCAAATGTGTTTACGGGTTTCAATTTTATATTTTCTTACCTGTTTTGTGAATGCCGCCCATCCATTTTCTTGTATATAACAGAGAGGCAGCCGAGAATGAACAGAGAGGCAGCATTTTGACAGAGAGGCCACCGATATGCATCTACACCGTGTCATTTGATTCTTAAGGCAAACTAAAGTGTTCACAAAATTGATATATTTTAGCAATATCCCCTTTCAAAAAAGAGTAAATAATGTAATGTAAGCATTTTATATTTATTACAACTTGCTATTTTAAATAACATATACATATACCAGCATAAAGAAATGGGGGGGGGGGGGGGGGTATTCATCATTTTTGTTACAAGCTCTTATTGATGTAGGAAAAAAGAATAGCATTTAAAGTTCACTAATTTCTGCGTGTCACAGTAATGTGTCTTAGCTGTGCTACACCCAGTTTCAAACACTTTAATAATAGTGCTCCTTTATTACATGTATTTAACACTTGTAGAAGTTATTTGGATTATAGGAATGCCTGTAAGTCTGTCAGTAACATTGTGTACCATGTCCAATAGAAGGACCATGTGCAGTCATAAGGGAGTAAAGGGCAAGAAGATGTACTGCAAGATAACAAATGTTAAGCCATCATCTTTGTGTCAGCTTGTAGGATTTTTTTTACTTACATAATATGTAAGTGTTATTGTAACACAGCCATTCTCGTTTTTTTGGTGCCATTGACCTTGCAAAATATTAAAAAATCAATGTCATTAGATCATACAATCATAAAAGGTTTTCAAAAGAATAGTTCTTCAGAAATATGAACATTTTTTTGTTTTAATCAATTATTTACCATTTGCAAAATATTCACAATCATATTAATAAGAGTATTTTTCAAGTAACGGAAGTTAAAC
Organism: Dreissena polymorpha; assembly: GCF_020536995.1. Taxonomy (NCBI): domain Eukaryota; kingdom Metazoa; phylum Mollusca; class Bivalvia; order Myida; family Dreissenidae; genus Dreissena; species Dreissena polymorpha. The sequence goes on along the minus strand of NC_068355.1, from coordinate 63,214,205 downwards.
TTCTACTTGGATCATTTTATTGTCAATCCCTTTGTTCTGGAGATATAACTCGTAAATTTCTTGCGAATGAAGATATCATCAACACATTCCAACGTATCGAAAGATAGAATGACGATATCATCAACACATTCCAACGTATGAAAAGATAGAATGAGGATCAAAATCATGCCAACAGCTGATTAGATATTTGACTATTTAGATGGCATTGCTTTTGTTTTACAGTTATTCCTTCATTTTGGATTAGTTACATTTACATTACGAGAAAAAAAAAACATCATCAGAATAATTTTGTATAATTTATTTGAACCAGCCATGTATTATGTATCTGACATAACAGCATGACAAACGCTAGAAACCAACGTATATGCTCTGTAACACTTAAACAAACAAAAGAAAAAAGTAACGAAAGTTAACAATAACATCATCTTTTTTAAAATGACAAAACACAGTCCTTATTTTCTTAGAATACAATATTTAGTAGCTAAATATACATTAAAGTTTTAGTAAAGTTACCAGAACAATATTCGCACACATAAGCGGCATTTTGGGAGCGTATCGACAACCTCACAAATAAGAGAAATGTAGTTTTAACTTAAACATTTTAATAAAAACACACAAATGACTCTCTGAATTGCAAATTATACCATACAAGTATAAATTTATATGTAGCGTAGAGTTAGAAACACATTAACACCAACCTATGCACCGCCACATGTGAGTAAATATATATTTTCAAGAAATGCGAAATGTAACGGAAGTTAATTCTCCATCACCATGTTGTAAATTTAAACAAACAAACCATAATTATTATGCTAAGGCTAGTTTTACAACAACAATGTAAGTATTTGTCATCATAGGATGCAGAAATGGCTGTTAATATTTGAATAAACATACATATCACTGAATTACTGTGGTAACAGCCCTAAACAGTGAGTAAACACAAGTAACATTTTGAACTCATGAATATTGAATATTGGATCATTCACTCGAACTTCACCATATTATATATAAATTCACACACAGATTGGATTGCCAAAGCAAAATTCCGTTCATGTTTAAGACGAAAAACTTCTAAATAGTTCATATTTGCAAACTTTACATGCGTAAATGGTCATTCAAATAACAGTATGTTTGGTAACGGAAGTTAAAGCCACACACATTGAAATGAAGTACATAGTAAATTTAAGTATAAATAAGGAACATATTTTATCTATGCAAATTAAAATATATCTGGTGGTTACAAGGTAGAAATCCTTCTCTTTTGCACTTTAAAACTTAAAAATAATCACATTTGTCAAAATGGACGTATATGTCTAGAAATCCTACTTTGGGTTTTAAAAGCGGTACCTGTTTGAAAAAAAAATATTACTTGATAACTAGGCTATAGATTTAAATTTATCAATCTCAATAAGAATATATCTGGTGGTTACAAGGTAGAAATCCCTCTTTTTTGCGCTTTAAAACTTGAAAATAATCGCGTTTGTGGAAATGGACGTATATGTATAGAAATCCTACATTCGGTTTTAAAATAACACACAAAAAATTACTTACTAACTAGGCTATAGATTTAATGACAATTTTGCACACTTTCAAATTGCATCTATACTTATTGAAATCCTACTTTCGGTTTTAAAATAACAAAAAACTAAATAAATTACTTGCTTACTTAGGCTATAGATTTAATGACAATTTTGCACACTTTCAAACGGCATCTATACTTATTGATTAACATTTACTTCATTTTAAGGTATTTTTATGCCCCCTTTTCGAAGAAATAATGGCATATAGTGATCGGACTGTCTGTCTGTTTGTCTGTCTGTCTGTCTGTCCGTCTGTCTGTCTTTCCGTCACACTTTGCGTTTAGGTTTTGAAAAATGCTCATAACTTCTATGTCCCTTAAGATATAACCTTCATATTTGGTATGCATGTGTATATGGACAAGGCCATTCCATATGCACAAAATTTTATACCCCTGTGACCTTGACCTTGAAGTTAGGGTCCGCGTTTAGGTTTCGAAATCTGTGTTTACGTTTCGAAAAATGCTCATAACTTCTATGTCCCTTGAGATATAATCTTCATATTTGGTATGCATGTGTATATGGACAAGGCCTTTCCATACGCACAAAAAATTTTACCCCTGTGATCTTGACCTTGAACTAAGGGTCCGCGTTTAGGTTTCGAAATCTGCGTTTAGGTTTCGAAAAATGCTCATAACTTCTATGTCCCTTGAGATATAACCTTCATATTTGGTATGCATGTGTATATGGACAAGGCCTTTTCATATGCACACAAATTTTTACCCCTGTGACCTTGACCTTAAAGTTAGGGTCCGCGTTAAGGTTTCGAAATCTGCGTTTAGGTTTTGAAAAATGCTCATAACTTCTATGTCCCTTGAGATATAACCTTCATATTTGGTATGCATGTGTATATGGACAAGGCCTTTTTATACGCACACAAATTTTGACCCCTGTGACCTTGACCTTGAACTAAGGGTCCGCGTTTAGGTTTTGAAATCTGCGTTTAGGTTTCGAAAAAAGCTCATAACTCTTATCAAGCGTTTATAGGGGGCATAAGTCATCCTATGGTGACAGCTGTTGTTTGTATGGTTTAAAAATTTTAGACCTATGTTATCTGTTCATATATTTGCCCAATGAGATCAATTATTTCACTCCCTAATTTAAAATGATCTTTTTCTAGACCCAGAAGGGTACGGCTCTGGGATCTTCGTTAAGATATATCCGGATTGGGGATCCAAGTTTCGTCACGTTTTGATGGCCAGCGGAACAATTTTTCTTTCTTCCCAACTTCTTCAATAAAGTTGATTTTGGTTTTGCTTTCTGTGTCGTCAATTTCTGTAACAAACCCTATGTACCACTAATGATCATACAAAGCTGCACAATAATCACCAATCTCAACTTTAATGCATTCATCGTTACTATTGTCAGTGTCTGCAACCATGTTAACTTCGGATTCTGTGGTATTTTTCTCCACATTTTCTGTTTCAGTTTGATGAACTAATTCTGTGCTTGTAGTCTGCGCACTTTGCTTCGATTTTGCATGTTTCGTTAACAGTTCATTAATTGTCCAACCTTCCCATGTCGAAGTGCTTACATCAGTCAAACAGCTGTTGCAGTTACATGAAACATTTTGAGTGGCAATTTTGTTCTCAACAATAGGAACAACTGCGTGAAGTTTAAAAGTCCCCTTCACAGGTTGAATCGAGGCACTTTGCTGTTTCATATCTTCTGCTGCCCCTTCTCGAAAAAGTGCACTAAATGCGCATTTAATGCGCATTAAATGCACATTTAATGCGCATTAAATGCGCATGTTATTGGCACCGTATTTTTTGCTTAACAAGTGCATTTTATTCTGTTAAAAAAAACAACTTTTTACTAGTGTGTTTATACATATAAGTGTATTTTTTCCATGAAATAATACACTAAAGTGCGTTTATTATGATAATAAGTGCGCTTAAGTTTTTTTTTTAAGCGCATTTATACACTTGAGTGTACTTTAAGACATACAAATAATACACTTCATGGTCAAAGTAAATTTTTTAAAGCGCATTAATACACTTGAGTGCATTTCCAGTCATTCAAATAATACACATTCATAATTAAAAGCGAATTTTTTAAGCGCATTAATACACTTGAGTGCATTCCTAGTCATACAAATAATGCAGTTATCAGTAACTAAAGTAATCTTTCAAGTGCATCAATACACTTGAGTGTGTTATAACTCATACAAATAATACACTTTGTGGAGTATTCAAAGTGAATTTTTTAAGCGCATTAATACACTTGAGTGCATTTCCAGACATACAAATAAAACACTTTATTGAGTATTCAAAGTGAATTTTTGTAAGCACATTAATACACTTGAGTGCATTTCCACTGATACAAATAATACACCTTACAAAATTGAAAGTGATTTTTTTAAGCGCATTAATACACCTTACAGTATTTAAAGTGAATTTTTAAGCGCATTTAATTAATAATACACTTGAGTGCATTTTCAGTCATACAAATGATACACTTTATGAAGTGTTGGAAGGGAATTTTTTACTTCAAATAAATATGCTTAAAAATTAACCAAATTTTAAAAAAATCCCAGCATTTTGAACCCAGCATTCATTCTTGAAATGAAAGGTTTGTGTAAACACATACATAAACAAGATGCGTTTGTGAAATACAATGTCCCCCTATATGACGTTTGACCTTGAAGGATGACCTTGACCTTGTGAAGGATGACCTTGACCTTTCACCACTCAAAATGTGCAGCTCCATGAGATACACATGCATGCCAAATATCAAGTTGCTATCTTCAATATTGCAAAAGTATTCATAAAATAAGCGATTTGGGCCATATATATTTGACCTCTGACCTTGAAGGATGACCTTGACCTTTCACCACTCAAAATGTGCAGCTCCATGAGATGCACATGCATGCCAAATATCAAGTTGCTATCTTCAATATTGCAAAAGTATTTATAAAATAAGCGATTTGGGCCACATATATTTGACCTCTGACCTTGAAGGATGACCTTGACCTTGACCTTTCATCACTCAAAATGTGCAGCTCCATGAGATACACATGCATGCCAAATATCAAGTTGCTATCTTCAATTTTGCAAAAGTATTCATAAAATGAGCGATTTTGGCCACATATATTTGACCTCTGACCTTGAAGGATGACCTTGACCTTTCACCACTCAAAATGTGCAGCTTCATGAGATACACATGCATGCCAAATATGAAGTTTTTATCTTCAATATAGCAAAAGTTATTGCAAAATGTTAAAGTTGGCGCAAACAGACCAACAGACAGACCAACAGACAGGGCAAAAACAATATGTCCCCCACTACTATAGTGGGACATAAAAACAAAAAGTACAATTCAGTAGATAAGTACACACTTTTATTAGAATGTTAAACCTTAAAAAAACAAAAACAAAGGTTACATATCCACATAAAATAGAGGATTCAAACGGGCTATTGCCTATCTGGAATTAACAACTTTAAATATCAAGCTCATAACAGTGATTTTTCTCCCCTCTGATTACCGGTAACTGATTAACAGCCAAATGCAGGTGGTTTCCGCTTCAAAAATATTAAAGTTTTCCCTATCATTTACTAGATTTTTATATATTACATTAATTCCAAATCCCTTTTTAATATGGACAGAAGCAGCACATTTAATTCAATCATATTCTGTATCCTAATATATGATAAATGAACCGTATTCAATTTATATAAATCTATATCTTATTTTTAAGATCTTCCTTTTTTTGTTCATTATTGCGCTAAAATATGCCCTTCTGAGAGCCAGTACGTACAGGTTGTTTTGAATTTCCAAAGAAAATCACGGCATGCTGACAATATTTAGCAGCTAAGCCCCTGTCACTATATTTGTTGTTATACACTGTTCCTTACAAAGAATGCATTCATAAACCACCCTTTATAGAGCAGTTCACCAGCTGATCAGGTCTGAATACTACTGTCATGGTCTGCGAGGCGCTTCTCATGCATGATCTCATTTGAGATCAGGTCCTGAAAGATATTTCATAATGTAAGTGTTAAATATTGCTGTTATGGTAATCTTGTTCAACAATTTCTATAAATATCATAAATTTAAATCAAAACAATTTTGTTGGCTTGTTGTTTTTGTTTGTTTATTTTTGCAATTTTAATCTCGTGATCACATGTGACTTAACGCTTTTCATAAATAATTTAAAGAAATTACGTTTGGTCGAAAATACTGTTTATAAATGTACTAATATTTGTGGTCTCCTTTGGCTGTGTGGACTGGTCGGAAGTGTGACGTCTTTAAAATGCAATTACCTTTATTATATAGTTTTACCTCTAAACAAATCCATCTTTTCATGGTCAAGGACAAGCTACAGGGCGCGGTTTCCAACTCCTGTTCCTATCAAGTTGGCCTGCTCGTGCAGGGTAAAACCTGGTATAAATGTCCATACATCAGGTAGTCCCCCTTTTGCTCCCTTTTTTGGCAGGCGATGATGCACATTCTGTCCAATGGATCTTCCGATCAATGTAAATTACACCTTGGGGTTTAACCTTCAAATATAAAATGTAAAAGTGTTTATTTAATATGGGGGAAAGAAATCTGTTTATTAATGACAAGAAATAGGTATAAATAAATTTTAAGATGACAATAACCATAAAATACAGCCATAATAATTCAAATGGTGTTTTTTTCTTTTAAAATGTATTACATTTACTTATCCATTTACATTTCCCAGTGACAATACATAAATATGATAATGATCATAATTAATTAAATTAAAAAGAGATGCAGAAATGAAAATACAAACCTGTTACAGCTGTTCTTCAGTATTCCAAAAAAAAAACGGCAGTTGTTGAACTATGAGACCATATCACTTTAACCACCCACTTTAAATCTTCTTTGCAACAAACTTATTGTTGATTTACACATTGAAGTAAATACACATTGTTTTCATCACACAATATTTTATGTGCTGAAAGAATTTCAAGACATTTGACACTAGAATTATAAGTCTTTATGGTGCTCAATAATTTAAGTTGCTGAAACCAAATTGTTTACAAAAAATAACTTCCTGTGCTCCAAATAACTTGCTGCGCCCCAACCAATCGAAAGTTGTTTGTTTTCAAATAGATGGTGCCAGAACCAATCAAAAGTCTATAAACACCCTTTTGTTTGGGCTAGATGGAGCACTGATAGGGATTAGTGTTTATGATGCTAATGGATCTCTTATCTGATCCTGAACTTATCTGATATTTATTGAATAATACACAGCACACTTAGCATATTATATTTAATCGTGAATATTTCAATATAACATACTGAATGGTGTTAGCAAATAATAATAATATTATAATATTATTTAAATTGTCTTTTAAAATGTATGTTAATAGTCAATGTGGTAGACATTAATTGAATTGGGGTTAAATATCAGTTTAAGAAAGTTCAAATACTTATTTTTAATGTTGTGGAAATATAATTGATTCTGGCAAGCCCACATAATATTTTAGACACTTTCAATATTTTTAATTAGTTACCCACAGCCTGATTTAGTTGTACTTTTCCCTTTAAAAGCTGCTCTACTGATTCACATATTTTATGAGCAGACAAATTGCAACAATAAGACCATAAACATTATGTGAAGATAAAAAAGAATTCAGTACAATCCTCCTATTAAACACTATATCTCTGTCCTTTAACTTCAGTTATTTGCTACAGTGTTGCTCTTTTTTATGAAGATGCACTAAAACTACACTTGTACAGAAAGAATATTTTTTTTGCAAATTAGAAGATACACTTATATGTACAAAAAATGCACTTCATTAAAAAAATGCACTTATTGCATAAAAAGATGCTCTTTGTCTACAGAAGATACACTAAAAGTACAGTAAAATACACTTAAATATAATGAAAATACAGAAAAAATGCAGTTTAGTGCACTTAATTATGAAAAAAGTGCAGAAAAAATACACTTTTCGGTAAAAATGCAGAAAAAATACACTTTTTAAAGCGTATTTTGTTAAAAAGTGCATTTTATTTCGAGAAGGGGCGGCATTATACATTTCCTCTGAAAGTAGTATGACACTGAAGTTTCTTTGTCAGTCTGATTCCCTGCCCATGCAAGCAAAGAAATCCTTGCCTGCGGACTGTTTTACACTTCCACCAAGGCCTTCACATGGCCCTTTCCCATGTCCACTTTCCAGAAAGTCCCATCTAGCACCAACTCCAAAGAGTGTCATGTCGGGTTAAAAACTCAAATATGCTTTTGTTTCGGTATTGGGCATGGGCGATTCTGTCAAGTAGTGAACATATTTCAAGGCAGAATATTCACGTTTGATGATGGGAATCAGATTTGATATCATTGCTGTTACCATTGCAGCATTATGAATGTTGAGGTCAGAAATTCCAACAACACTTTTGTGGGTTTCCGTGTGTGTCTTTAGAAAATATATCACTGTTGTGTGTAAAGTTACTTGTTCGCTTGTCCAATATGCGGACTGAACTTCATTTAGTGCGGCACATGTGAAATTTTCTGCAAAGTCCATCCAAACAAGAACATGACCATCCTGTAAGTTTTCTCGGAGTCTTCGCATTTCATTGTACTGGTTCTTCACTCTGTCTACGTGTTCTCGAAAAAGCTTAACATCCCCCTTAAGCATTTCAACAAATCTGTCTTTTGATAAAACTGTTTGGACTTGTTTCCATCTGAACTTTCCATTTTCTTCTTGGCGTTTCCACTCTGTGTATGTTACATCTGGTTTGTCTATTTTCTGTAATTTCTCACTTATTTCATAGTCAGTGTTCTTAGCAACAAAGTCATATGGGTTCTTTGTGCCAGCTATGTCTTAAATTGCTTTTTGCTTTAGCGCAATATTTTGGTGGCGGGAACAAAGGCAGGTATTTCGATTGCAAAAGTTCACAAGTAATACATGCTTTGGTCTCATTTTGCAAAATGCAGCTCTCGAGAGCTTGCTATCTGGATTCTCTAGTCTGAATTAGGCATGCAGATTGTGAAGAAAGTCAGTTAGTATTCGTTTTTGCAGTTTTCCCTTTTCATCCTTCTTTCCGGGCATTGTAATGCAATTGTCCTTGCGTTCAAAAAACTTTTGAACTTCATTCCTTACATACTTTCGTTTGCTGAATGATTCTCGCTGCTTTTTCTTAACCAAGCCAGTTTCTGCTTATACCAAGCTTCCTTCCAAAGGATCTCAAACACTTGTACTTTCTTGCTATATGCAATCCACTGTGTCTTAGAGACTTCGACATCTTCACTTCATGTTCTAGAACATGAAACTCTAATAATCTCTTTCTAATGTTCTTGTGTTTTCTTGGAGATAGTCCAGAATCTCTTAAAATCTTATTGGCCTTTGATTTTGGTGTTAAATCAGCTAGAATGCCTTTTCTTTTGTTAGTGGATATGCCTGTGTTTATGATGCTCTGTCTAGCTGATGCATAATTGGTTATGCATGCATCTTCTTCTGATACAGTGACATCAGGATGTGACCAGTCTTCTGTTGTTGACCTTTCCTCATCTGTTGTCACAATCATGTTAACTTCAGAATCCTCAGTTGATGTTGATATTTCATCATCGGTAATTTGCAGCTGTTTTCTCTTTGATTTTTGTACTTGTTTTTGTAGTCGTCACTTTACTTTCACAAGCTTTGAAATTTCTTTTATTAGATTATTTATTTGTTTTGAGGTTTTCATAAGCTTTGATTTACATTTACATTTTCGTGTTTTGGTTCCCGCTTTCTTCTCAAAATTTAACTTGACTGTCAACGTGTTCATGCTAGATATACCTGTATCACTCTGTCGCGTTTGAATAGTTTCGGCATTTAAGATTTTCTCTTGTTGCTCTTTTTTTCTTTTATAATGGTGCTGAACTCTTTTGAGAGTACGTCTTTTCTTTGCATCGGTATCATTTAACAATGACGTTGGTATGTATGCAATTCGTTTTCTTTCCCGATCTTTCTTCAGGTAATTTCCTGATTCTTTCTTTTTCTTTTCTCTATACCTTCTCTGAATTTCAGCTCTTGACATTGGCATTCTGTAATAAATAACGTGCATGATGAGTTTGATACATATTGAACAGTGGTTAAGCATTGAATAATCTTTAGAATAGTTGTAAATTTTATTAACTTCCGTTACCTTCTTTGAATGGAATATTAGTATGTAAGAATGTTTCCTTAAACATAAATTTGGTGAAAATGTAAGAGGAATGTACTTGCCTATTAGTTTTATATATATATATATACACTGCAACTCCAATATATCGCGGTTGAAGGGGTCCAAAGATCGCGACCGTGATATATCCGGGAGCGATATAAATTGTAAGGTTATGTATGCATGTATATGTATGCATTAGCATCGTTATGCAATCTCAAAACACGCTATTTACCAATCTTATTCAATTATGTGTTATATCCATATGTTATTCATTGGTATAACACAAAACATTATTCCTTTGAGTATTTTCAAATGCATATAATTAAATTTGTAATCCGAAAAACATTGCCGAGTTGTATTGTTCAAGAAAGCATGCACAAATTAGACCCATGTACAAAATGACGTCATTCATTCTCATGAAAAGAATGGAAAGCATGGGTTTTAATAGTTTTAATAGTAGTGCATTTTGACAACGTGAGGGATCTTTACCTCTAAATTAAAAGCAAGTAGTTTACACTGTATCTAAGCACACAGATTGTTGAGATAGGTCAGTATTGACTTGTGACATTTACAGCTATAATTGTGTACACCTTCATGTGTGCACTGGTGCGTTTCGGCAGTTCAAATCAAATTCAATACAGAATGGTAACACCCGAAATGACCTGTGATGTTTGACAAGAGGGGCTATTGTTTATCGCAGTACACAGGTGTTAAAGTGATGTACAATGTAAGCAAACAATCTGGTCAAAACTGGATTATGAATGTTGGATTAAAGTTGGTGAAAAAAGGGAAAATACCAGCTTGAAACGGATTCTAATTCATCAAATTCTCAGATTAAAACATTTTATTTGGGGATTATGCTCGTCAGATTTTTGGTAGCCATAGCTGATTCGCGATATATTGGACAACGCGATATAACGGACTGTGATATATTGGAGTTGCAGTGTACAATGTCTAGTTGTCAGTGGTTCACATTATATCTTACATTATTCAGCCATGTTTAACTTCCGTTACCAATACCAAAAATACTTTGATTATGACTTCTGCATTTTAAAATCAAGTTTCTATATTTTGACTATTAGGATAAAAAAGTATATGGATCTTTAAATTTATAATATTCTGTTCTTTAAACCACTGACAAAGTTAATTATCCTTAAATGTATTTGCGATTAACTTCCGTTACATTTATGTTTTTTGTTTCCGAAATGATTATATCTGGCTTCTATGTTACAACAACGATGTTTGCTTGTTGCCCACAAGTTATATGTACAAAGGAGTAATCATTATATTATACTGTCAAATAATGAATTAATTATCACATCATCAATATGCAAAAAAGTCAACTTAATTACCTCCCTTCGTTTCGTTGATCCAAACGATGTTGTTTTACATATCAGATATTTACATTTGTGGCGCCCTTGAAACAAACGCAGAAGAGGCTATGACGTAGCGGTGCACTCGCAAAATAATTTAGTCGTGATGTTCACTTAGGGTTAATCGATTAATACCGATCTTGTAACGGATGTTAACAGTCACGAAAGTAATCATTATGCCAATGTTTTGGCACTTTAAATAAAAAAACAATACAATAACAGAAATTAAGTGGTCCTGGTTTTGTTAATAAGCAAAAAATTAAATTTAAATGCAATCGGTAACATGTAAACTCATAAGAAATTCTGTATATGGCAGTCACGGAAGTTAATTTCGTTTTGATCCTTTCCCAACCGTGATTCTGTTTGTGATCATTACCATAAATATCTTTATGATTATATATAAAAAAGTCGATCTTTGAAAAAGTTATATAACTATCAAATAAAGTCGACCACTGCTTTATATAACGTGCATCTGTTTAAAACAGTATTCTATAACAGCGATCACGGAAGTTAACAACTTTTTGGCGACAAGCGATAATGTTGTAAAAAACCTTTAAAACTATTTTGTACTCAAGGAAAAACTTTTGAAAAACTAGGTTCGATATTGTAACAAATTTTTGGCACAAACTAAGTGAGGAAGGGTATAGACAATTAAGTATAAATAACTTCTATAAGTATAGACCCATGCCGGCGACATCCAAAATTCGGTAATTTTCGCATATTCTGAAGCATACTGTGACATGATTTTGTGTTTTAGCAACTTAAAAATGACTTAGGTTTATCGTATGGCATATGCAAAAAATTACGTACACCATTTGCTTTAATGTGAAATTCAGTGAATGAAAGCTGCGACATGCAAAAATGCAAATGGCACTGAAAAAACGAGAATGGCTGAACAATATGAAACAGATATAGGTCAGTCATGTCCTCGCCAAATCACGGTCATACTTGGAAGGTCAACATTTGAAGCCGCCAAATTCTGACTGCTTTATATCTCATATATCAATTGGAAGATTTCTTGAAAAATGTTAGTCATTCAGAAGATGTGCATTAGTCCCTAAAGTTCAAGGTCTTTACTTGAAGGTGAAAAGAATCACAGCAGGCGATGAAGCTGACTATGGCATTGCATTTTTGAATTCCTATTTGTACACCCATAACCACATCATATGAAATAAGATAACGTATCAAACAAAGACAACTGAAGGTACTGGTAGGTAACTGACCACCACATTAGGATTATTGCGTACATTAACATAGCATTAACATGTTTCAGAGACATTTACGATCCAGCAGGCGATAGACAACATTGGATTTGGAAAGTTCCAGGTTAAACTCTCCATTCTCACGGGGTTGGCCTGGGTAAGTACACTGATACAACAATCAAATGTCTGCAAAAGGTACCCAGGGATTTCAGTAGATTTTGAAAACCAGGAGTCAACATGACCCAAGGCTGCATAATAGGGGTCAAAATGAAAATGCTTGGGGTCAAAATACTCAAGAATCTTGAAATTTGTTCCTTTATGACTGTTTTCTATTTTGTAAAATCTTATTTATATGTATCATGGTGAAAAGCATTATTTGTAGCATACAAGATCATTTCTTGTCCTTTAAAAAGTTGGATTATGGAAAAGAAATGTGTCAAAATGATGCAAGGCTATTGTTTTGCTGGAGTCAATAATGAGAAAATTGCAATTTGCTTGCATCAAAACGCAGGATTCTGCTTCAATTGAAATCCCTGGTACCTCTCTCAATCAGATTGTCCAAATAAAAGAATTATAAGAGAAATAAGAAATATCTTTAAAAAAGATATACGGCGTTGATTGTGGTTGCAGTTAATGAAAGATAAAGACTTCAATGAATGAGATCAAAGATGTCTAAGTGAATGTCTTTTTCTGTGCAGTTCTTAGCTGCAGCAAACGCAGTACGGGATGATACGCGGAGTTTTCGCGGCTTATTTTACATTATAACATATTGCTGGTCATAAACGTATAGATACAAAACAGAAAACCAAAAGAAGAATGGAAGTGAAATTAAAACATATGAGTCAACCGGCTACACGCGAAGTATCCGTATATATTTTAAATATTTATATGGGCGTTCTTCGAACAAACCCGTTTTAGTGGTTTGTCTGGTGATTCGATTTTTAACAGTATCGAGAATCATTGCGCTCATGCTTAATTCATTAGTCAATATGATGGCATAATTCTTGTTAAATTAATTAAAAATAATATTTATCATGGTATTGTTGTAAAACACATTAAGAATCTATTATTGACATACCATATGATATCGCTGGATATCTTCATTTAACATCTGTCTGGTCTAAAGAAAATTCCAGTTCACCTAGTTCACGCTATAGCGTCTTTATTATGTAACGATTATTTTCCTGGCCGCGAACTCCGATCAGCACATAGGGTAGAGACGCAGCGATGACCTGTATGTAAACTCTGACATTCACACACAGTGGCCGCAAATTGACCCGATATACCTCGCGAGTTGAAATGCAATGCATTAAAGTGAGTCTTCGCTTCCACTGCTCTCTATACTTTAACATGTTGACAGGAATATGGAAGTTAGTAATAAATATGAGAAAATAGCCTTTAAGTGCAAACGTTCTCGCGATGAAAATCTTCTGAAAATAAAAGGTGGACGCACAAACTGTATTGATGTCGAGATTGAGTGTAAAACTGTTCTATCTATTAAGCCTTTTCATTAGATATAAAATTGTTTCATGCTGAACACGCAGTAAAACAGTGTTACAAAGACGCGGACATGTTTCCAATGTTCTGGTCGTATTCTCAAATCAGCCAATGCAGTCAATGAAGTGTATTCATCTGTACTTGGCCGCGGGAAGTTTTATTTGAATTCTATTGGACGCTAACAAAGGTCAGGCTAAGGTGAAAAGCTGGCTTAATACAGCTTACGCCGAAAAAATCAATAATATTGGTAACTTTCAATTGTGCATGCAGTTTAACCAAACCATACTGGCACATGTTCCAGAATGATTTCAATGCAATTTTGTTGATGTAGAAAATAATCTCAAACAAAAGCAGCTGAAGTTTCAAGATGCTTTCCTATGGCGTTTTGAAGAAATTGTATTTATACAAGTGTTGCTAGTTATTTCAATTGAAGCAGAATCCTGCATTTTGATGCAAGCAAGTTGCATTTTTCTCATGTTTGACTCCTGCTAAAAATTAGCCTTGCATGATTTTGACACATTTAATTGTTTTCCACAATCCAACTTGATCAAAAAAGGACCAAAAATGATCATAATAAAGCTTTTGTGAAAATGTTTTATTCATTATTATGATAAATATGCTTTTACAAAACCTTAAACATGCATTTAGGAAATTTCAAGTTACTTCAGTATTTTGACCATTATTTTTATTTTGAGACCTTGGGTCAATATGACTCCTGGTTTTAAAAATCTACCGAAATCCCTGGTTGTATTAGAAATGTGATTTCATGGTTAGTGTGCTGCTGTAGGTAACAAATGCCATGGAGATGATTTTGCTCTTTTTTGTTTCACAGTTACTGTATCTACATGGTTACTTTACTGTTGAAGATTGTTGACAACATGGAGATAATTATTAGGTTTAACCCTTTCAGCACTGGAACCAAATTTTAAAGGCCTTTGAAAACAGTTTGGATTCAGATGAGACGCCACAGAACGTGGCGTCTCATCAGGATTCAAACTGTTTGCTATTCTAATAGTATTCTTGGGAAAAAAAATCTAACAAAATGCTTATTTTAGAAATTCAGCAGATGACAATTCAGCAGACGACAAATTTCCCAGCATGCAAAGGGTTAATTGTCCCCTTAGGTTCTGTATAACCTTGGTCACTGTGCTGTTTGAGTTGGCAGATGCTATAGAAATAATGATTCCTCATTGTTCCAAAAGATATTGTATCAGTGTGGTTACTGTGATATTGCAGATGGCAGATGCCATGGAGATGATGATCTTGTCCATCCTGTCTCCAGCCCTGCACTGTGACTGGCAGATCAACGAGTGGAAACAGGCTCTCATCACCATGGTAATCACATCTTGTATGCAGTGTGTGCCATGTGTGCAGTGTGTGTAGTGTGTGCAGTGTGTGTAGTGTGTGCAGTGTGTGTAGTGTGTGCAGTGTGTGTAGTGTGTGCAGTGTGTGTAGTGTGTGCAGTGTGTGTAGTATGTGCAGTGTGTGTAGTGTGTGTTGTTTGTGTAGTGTGTTGTTTGTGCAGTGTGTGTAGTGTGTGCAGTGCGTGTTGTTTGTGTAGTGTGTTGTTTGTGCAGTGTGTGCAGTGTGTGTTGTTTGTGTAGTGTGTTGTTTGTGCAGTGTGTGTAGTGTGTGCAGTGTGTGCAGTGTGTGCAGTGTGTGTAGTATGTGTAGTGTGTGTAGTGTGTGTAGTGTGTGTAGTATGTGTAGTGTATGCAGTGTGTGCAGTGTGTGCAGTGTGTGCAGTGTGTGTAGTGTGTGCAGTGTATGTAGTGTGTGTAGTGTGTGCAGTGTGTGTAGTGTGTGCAGTGTGTGTAGTGTGTGCAGTGTGTGTAGTGTGTGCAGTGTAAGCAGTGTGTGTAGTGTGTGTAGTGTGTGCAGTGTGTGCAGTGTGTGCAGTGTGTGTAGTGTGTGCATTGTGTGTAGTGTGTGTAGTGTGTGCAGTATGTGTAGTGTATGCAGTGTGTGTAGTGTGTGCAGTGTGTGTAGTGTGTGTTGTTTGTGTAGTGTGTGCAGTGTGTGTAGTGTGTGCAGTGTGTGTAGTGTGTGCAGTGTGTGTTGTTTGTGTAGTGTGTGTAGTGTGTGCAGTGTGTGTTGTTTGTGCAGTGTGTGTAGTGTGTGCAGTGTGTGCAGTGTGTGTAGTGTGTGTAGTGTGTGTAGTATGTGTAGTGTGTGTAGTGTGTGTAGTGTGTGCAGTGTGTGCAGTGTGTGCAGTGTGTGTAGTATGTGTAGTGTGTGTAGTGTGTGCAGTGTGTGTAGTATGTGTAGTGTGTGTAGTGTGTGTAGTGTGTGTAGTGTGTGTAGTGTGTGTAGTGTGTGCAGTGTGTGCAGTGTGTGTGTGTGTGTAGTATGTGTAGTGTGTGTAGTGTGTGCAGTGTGTGCAGTGTGTGCAGTGTGTGTAGTGTGTGCAGTGTGTGTAGTGTGTGCAGTGTGTGCAGTGTGTGTAGTGTGTGCAGTGTGTGTAGTGTGTGTAGTGTGTGCAGTGTGTGTAGTATGTGTAGTGTGTGTAGTGTGTGCAGTTTGTGTAGTGTGTGCAGTGTGTGTAGTGTGTGCAGTGTGTGCAGTGTGTGTAGTGTGTGCAGTGTGTGTAGTGTGTGCAGTGTGTGTAGTGTGTGTTGTTTGTGTAGTGTGTTCAGTGTGTGCAGTGTGTATAGTGTGTGCAGTGTGTGTTGTTTGTGTAGTGTGTGCAGTGTGTGTAGTGTGTGCAGTGTGTGCAGTGTGTGTAGTGTGTGCAGTGTGTGTTGTGTTGCGTAGTGTGTGTAGTGTGTGTAGTGTGTGCAGTGTGTGCAGTGTGTGCAGTGTGTGTAGTGTGTGCAGTGTGTGTAGTGTGTGCAGTGTGCGTAGTGTGTGCAGTGTGTGTAGTGTGTGCAGTGTGTGTTGTTTGTGCAGTGTGTGTAGTGTGTGCAGTGTGTGTAGTGTGTGCAGTGTGTGTAGTGTGTGCAGTGTGTGCAGTGTGTGTAGTGTGTGCAGTGTGTGTAGTGTGTGTAGTGTGTGCAGTGTGTGCAGTGTGTGCAGTGTGTGTTGTTTGTGCAGTGTGTGTAGTGTGTGCAGTGTGTGTAGTGTGTGTTGTTTGTGCAGTGTGTGTAGTGTGTGCAGTGTGTGTAGTGTGTGTTGTTTGTGCAGTGTGTGTAGTGTGTGCAGTGTGTGTAGTGTGTGTTGTTTGTGCAGTGTGTGTAGTTTGTGTAGTGTGTGTTGTTTGTGCAGTGTGTGTTGTTTGTGTAGTGTGTGTAGTGTGTGCAGTGTGTGTAGTGTGTGCAGTGTGTGTAGTGTGTGTTGTGTTGTGTGTAGTGTGTGCAGTGTGTGTAGTGTGTGTAGTGTGTGTAGTGTGTGTAGTGTGTGTGCAGTGTGTGTTGTTTTGTAGTGTGTGTGTGTGTAGTGTGTAGTGTTGTGTGTGTTGCAGTGTGTGCAGTGTGTGTTGTTTGTGTAGTGTGTGCAGTGTGTGCAGTGTGTGTAGTGTGTGCAGTGTGTGTAGTGTGTGCAGTGTGTGTTGTTTGTGTAGTGTGTGTAGTGTGTGCAGTGTGTGCAGTGTGTGCAGTGTGTGTAGTGTGTGTAGTGTGTGTAGTGTGTGTAGTGTGTGTTGTTTGTGCAGTGTGTGCAGTGTGTGTTGTTTGTGTAGTGTGTGCAGTGTGTGCAGTGTGTGTAGTGTGTGCAGTGTGTGTAGTGTGTGTAGTGTGTGCAGTGTGTGTAGTGTGTGCAGTGTGTGTTGTTTGTGCAGTGTGTGCAGTGTGTGTTGTTTGTGTAGTGTGTGCAGTGTGTGCAGTGTGTGTAGTGTGTGCAGTGTGTGTAGTGTGTGCAGTGTGTGTAGTGTTTGTGTAGTGTGTGTAGTGTGTGCAGTGTGTGTAGTGTGTGTAGTGTGTGCAGTGTGTGTAGTGTGTGCAGTGTGTGTTGTTTGTGCAGTGTGTGTAGTGTGTGCAGTGTGTGTAGTGTGTGCAGTGTGTGTAGTGTGTGCAGTGTGCGCAGTGTGTGTAGTGTGTGCAGTGTGTGTAGTGTGTGCAGTGTGTGTAGTGTGTGTTGTGTGTGCAGTGTGTGTAGTGTGTGCAGTGTGTGTAGTGTGTGCAGTGTGTGCAGTGTGTGTTGTTTGTGCAGTGTGTGTAGTGTGTGCAGTGTGTGTTGTTTGTGTTGTGTGTGCAGTGTGTGTAGTGTGTGCAGTGTGTGCAGTGTGTGTAGTGTGTGTAGCGTGTGTTGTTTGTGTAGTGTGTGCAGTGTGTGCAGTGTGTTTTTTGTGCAGTGTGTGTAGCGTGTGTTGTTTGTGCAGTGTGTGCAGTGTTGTTTGTTTGTGCAGTGTGTGTAGTGTGTGTTGTTTGTGCAGTGTGTGCAGTGTGTGTAGTGTGTGTTGTTTGTGCAGTGTGTGTAGTGTGTGCAGTGTGTGTTGTTTGTGCAGTGTGTGCAGTGTTTGCAGTGTGTGTAGTGTGTGTAGTGTGTGCAGTGTGTGTAGTGTGTGCAGTGTGTGCAGTGTGTGTAGTGTGTGAAGTGTGTGCAGTTTGTGTAGTGTGGGAAGTGTGTGTAGTGTGGGCAGTGTGTGCAGTGTGTGTAGTTTGTGTAGTGTGTGTTGTTTGTGTAGTGTGTGCAGTGTGTGTAGTGTGTGTTGTTTGTGCAGTGTGTGCAGTGTGTTTTGTGTGTGCAGTGTGTGTAGTGTGTGTTGTTTGTGCAGTGTGTGCAGTGTGTGTAGTGTGTGTTGTTTGTGCAGTGTGTGTAGTTTGTGTAGTGTGTGTTGTTTGTGCAGTGTGTGTAGTGTGTGTAGTGTGTGTGTTTTGTGTAGTGTGTGTTGTTTGTGCAGTGTGTGTAGTGTGTGTTGTTTGAGCATTGTGTGTAGTGTGTGTAGTGTGTTGTTTGTGCAGTGTGTGTAGTGTGTGCAGTGTGTGTAGTGTGTGCAGTGTGTGTAGTGTGTGTAGTGTGTGCAGTGTGTGCAGTGTGTGTAGTGTGTTGTTTGTGCAGTGTGTGTAGTGTGTGCAGTGTGTGTAGTGTGTGTAGTGTGTGCAGTGTGTGTAGTGTGTGCAGTGTGTGTAGTGTGTGTTGTTTGTGCAGTGTGTGTAGTGTGTGCAGTTTGTGTAGTGTGTGTAGTGTGTGTAGTGTGTGCAGTGTGTGTAGTGTGTGGAGTGTGTGTAGTGTGTGCAGTGTGTGTAGTGTGTGTAGTGTGTGCAGTGTGTGTAGTGTGTGCAGTGTGTGTAGTGTTTGCAGTGTGTGCAGTGTGTGTAGTGTGTGTAGTGTGTTGTTTGTGCAGTGTGTTTAGTGTGTGTAGTGTGTGCAGTGTGTGTAGTGTGTGTAGTGTGTGTTGTTTGTGCAGTGTGTGTAGTGTGTGCAGTGTGTGCAGTTTGTGTAGTGTGTGCCATGTGTGCAGTTTGTGTAGTGTGTGTTGTGTGTGCAGTGTGTGTAGTGTGTGCAGTGTGTGTAGTGTGTGCAGTGTGTGTAGTGTGTGCAGTGTGTGAAGTGTGTGCAGTGTGTGCCATGTGTGCAGTGTGTGCAGTGTGTGCAGTGTGTGCAGTGTGTGCAGTGTGTGCAGTGTGTGTAGTGTGTGCAGTGTGTGCAGTGTGTGTAGTGTGTGCAGTGTGTGTAGTGTGTGTAGTTTGTGTAGCATGTGCAGTGTGTGTAGTGTGTGCAGTGTGTGTAGTGTGTTATCTTTTAGTTTGTTACCTGACAAGAGGCCACATTATACATCCAATCTTGATCAAACACTAAGTCAGAATAATTATCTAGACAATATCTAGTCCTTTTTCGCTTATCTATTTTTTGAAAAAAAATTATGAGCTATTGTCATCACCTTGGCGTCGGCATTGGCATTGGCATTGGCGTTGGCGTTGGCGTCCGGTTAAGTTTTGCGTTTAGGTCCACTTTTCTCAGAAAGTATCAATGCTATTGCATTCAAACTTGGTACACTTACTTACTATCGTAAGGGGACTGGGCAGGCAAAGTAAGATAACTCTGGCGTGCATTTTGACAGAATTATGTGCCCTTTTTATACTTAGAAAATTGAAAATTTTGGTTAAGTTTTGCGTTTAGGTCCACTTTTCTCAGAAAGTATCAATGCTATTGCATTCAAACTTGGTACACTTACTAACTATCATAAGGGGACTGGGCAGGCAAAGTAAGATAACTCTGGCGTGCATTTTGACAGAATTATGTGCCCTTTTTATACTTAGAAAATTGAAAATTTTGGTTAAGTTTTGTGTTTAGGTCCATTTTATTCCTTAAGTATCAAAGCTATTGCTTTCATACTTGCAACACTTACTAACTATCATAAGGGGACTGTGCAGGCAAAGTAATGTAACTCTGACTGGCATTTTGACAGAATTATGTGCCCTTTTTATACTTAGAAAAATGAAAATTTGGTTAAGTTTTGTGTTTAGGTCCACTTTATTCCTACAGTATCAAAGCTATTGCTTTCATACTTGCAACACTTATTAACTATCATAAGGGGACTGTGCAGGCAAAGTTTTGTAACTCTGACTGGCATTTGGACGGAATTATGGGCCCTTTATACTTAGAAAATTGAAAATTTGGTTAAGTTTTGTGTTTTGGTCCACTTTACCCTTAAAGTATCATACATATTGCTTTCATACTTGGAACACTTCAAACTATCATAAGGGTACAGTAAAAGGACAAGTTGCATAACTCTGGTTGTCATTTTTACGGAATTATGGCCCTTTTTTGACATAGTAACTTTGAATATGTGGTTAAATTTTGTGTTTCGATCCACTTTACTTCTTAAGTATCAAGGCTATTGCTTTCAAACTTCAAATACTTTCATGCTATCATGAGGTTAATGTACCTGGCAAGTTGAATTTTACCTTGACCTTTGAATGACCTTGACTCTCAAGGTCAAATTATTAAATTTTGCTAAAATTGCCATAACTTCTTTATTTATGATAAGATTTGATTGATACTTTGACAAAACTACTCTTACTTGACATGCCACAATAGACTCCACCCAAACCATCCCCCGTGCCCCCCTCCTCTTCCCCCCTCCCCCCCTATTTTTTTTTTTTTTTTTTTTTTTTTTTTAAGATCATCTCAAAAATGACCACCACACCCTCACACTATACCACCCCCCACCCCACCCCCCCCAATTTATTTTTTTTAATGGTTAAAAAACACAAATATTTATTTTTATTATTTTATGTTTGAAATACCGTCCAACCATCGCACCCAAGAATCCCCCACACCCCCCCCCCCTCCCCCCATCCGAATCCCCCCCCTAAATTTTTTTTTTTTTTTTTAAGATCATCTCACAAATATTTATTTTTATTATTTTATGTTTGAAATACCGTCCAACCATCGCACTTAAGAATCCCCCCCCACCCCCACCCCACCCCGTTTTTTTTTTTTTTTTTGCGTTTTTTTTCCGCATTTTTGGAAGATAATGTAATAAATTCCACGCCCCCACACTATACACCCCTCTTCACTCCACCCCTCCCTCCTTTGTGATTGAAAATGAGAGTCCCTTCACCTTTAAAAAGAAAATAGATGAGCGGTCTGGACCCGCAAGGCGGTGCTCTTGTTTTAATCTGAGTAACATGGGTAAAAAAACTAGGTAACCAGCTCAAATCCTCGAAAAATTCCCGTAACCACTATAGAGGCCACATGAAAAAGTCTTGATGAAAATTTGTCACATTTTTAATTAAGACAATATCTTGGCTGATTTCAAATGTGGGTCAAAACCAAAGTTATAATGTCAAAAAGTCAAATCTTAGAAAAACCTTGTTCCTCTCTTGAGGCCATAGCTAAGGCTCAATCTTAACAAAACTTGGTTAGAATGACTAATCTTGACTAAATTTAGGTTCAGTTTAAATATGAGTCATATGCTTACAAAAACTAGGTCACCAGGTCAAATAATATTTTAAAACAAGGATATTAGTAAAACTGATGGATGCTCCCCAATGATGCTTTGTCGATATATGGGATTATTTGTGTGGAAAAAAGTGAGACCTTGAGAAAATCTAATATTAGCCTCAGTGACCTTGACTTTGACCCCAGTGACCTCAAACCTCATCAAAAGGTAGAGGTCCATGCACGGTACCTACATGCCAAATATGAAAGAGATCAGTAAAGTATTGAAGGTGCTATGAGAAACTGTAACAAAAGTGTGACGAAAAAATCTATTATTAGCTTTGGTGACCTTGACCCCAGTGACCTCAAACGTCATCAAAAGGTAGAGGTCCATGCAAGATATATACATGCCAAATATGAAAGAGTATTGAAGGTGGTATGAGAAACTGTAACAAAAGTGTGACGGAAAAATCTAATCTATTAGCGTTGGGGACCTTGACCCCAGTGACCTCAAATGTCATCAAAAGGTAGAGGTCCATGCAAGGTACCTACATGCCAAATATGAAAGAGATTGGTAAAGTATTGAAGGTGCTATGAGAAATGGTAACAAAAGTGTGACCGAAAAATCTATTATTAGCCTTGGTGATATATATATATGGGGAGCATAAAAACTTGTTTATGCTAGTTTGAATCTCGGTCAAGCACATCCACAAACTATGTCAATAGGTCATTTGCACGAGAAATCTTGTTACCACTCTATAGAACACATTTATTACTCCATCTTAATGAAATTTAGTTAGAATGATTATTTTGAGTACATGTAAATGTACGCTACTTTTGATCTTGGTCATATGGGTCCAAAATACTAGGTCATCAGGTCAAATCTCAAAAAACCGTTTACCTACGATAAGTGCCACATTTCTGACTCGATCTTGAGTTAAGGTAGTTAGACAATACCAAGGTCAAGTTGAAGTCTGGCGGGTAATATGTTTAAAAACAATACGTCACCAGGTCAAATCTTAGAAAAACCTTGTAACCACTCAACAGGCCACATGTATGACTCAATCTTTATGATACTTTTTAAAAATGTTAATAAAGGCTAGTTTTATGGCTTGTTCTTTTTAAGGCTGCAATATATATATATTATTAAAAACACCATATACTAATATTGTTGTGTGTGTTTTCTTTCAGATTGTTTTCTGTGGCATGATGTGTAGCTCCAGCATTTGGGGCAGTATCTGTGACAAATATGGCAGAAAGTCGGTATGCTGTGTGATATTTAAGTAACTGAGTCAGTGTTTGTTGCCAGCTTAACCCTTTGCATGCTGGGAAATTTGTCGTCTGCTTAAATGTCCTCTGCTGAATTCTACAATTAGCATTTTGTTATATTTTTTTTCTAAGACCACTATCAGGATAGCAAACAGTTTGGATCCTGATGAGACGCCACGATCTGTGGCATCTCATCTGGATCCAAACTGTTTGCAAAGGCCTTCAAAATCCGGTTCCAGCGCTCAAAGGGTTAAGCTCCTTTTACAGGTCATATGCCTTGGCAGTGACACTAAAGTCTACAGTTCTTCTCCTTAAGCATTCTTTGTACTGGTAGAGAATAAACTAATTCATGCCCAGCAATAGGCTGATACCCATGCATGAATTATATAAGTTGAATAACAAAACATGTTGTCTGTGAGTTTTATAACAAATCTGCACAGATAAGTGGGTTTGAGAATAGTATACATTGGCTGCATACATTTAATGATCCACAAGTCTTTCACTAGATAAATAAACAATTTATAAAAAAACAGAATGTTTTCATTTTGCTCAGTTTCTGCATTTTAAATAAATGCACAAATTTCTTTTATTCATTAGGTCCTCTTGGTGAAAATTGTATCAGCATGTCATTTGATATAAATGAAGGTTAACAACATTGAAAACTTGCCTACAAAAGAAATGCCATATAAAAGAACAGTTTTTACAAATAATCAGATATCAATGTTACAATAGCAATCTTTGTCTCTTTAAACTTTCAAGGACATTTGCATCTTTATCTGCTATTCAACATAACATGTTACTTATAGTATTTATATTTTTGTCTTTTCAGGAGCTGATTTTGTGCTCTGTGTTTACTTGTTACTTTGGGTTCATTAGCGCCTTTGCCCCCAATTTCATCTGGCTTCTGGTATTGAGAGGCTTGGTTGGATTTGGCATTGGTGGGGCACCGCAGTCGTAAGTCCAGATGCCTATTTTTCACCAGGTTTTCCAAAGGAAAAAACTGGTTTTTAGAATGGCGAATGTCGGCTGGCGGGCGGGTGGAACAAGCTTGTCCGGGTCATAACTTTGTTGTTCATTGTGAGATTTTAAAATCATTTGGCACATTTGTTCACCATCATTAGACGGTGTGTCGTGCAAAAGAATTACGTCGGTATCTCCAAGGTCAAGGTCACACTTTGAGTTCAAAGGTCAAAAATGGCCATAAATGAGCTTGTTAGGGCCATAACTATGTCATTCATTTTGAGATTTTAAAATCATTTGGCACATTTGTTCACCATCATGGGATGGTATATCACACAAAAGAATAACATCAATATCTCCAAGGTCAAGATCGCCATGACTAAAAATATATTTATTTTGAAACAAAGGGGATTAATTATAAACAATCAGTTCAGTTTGAGTTGTCTCCCTTTATCAGACTTTTTTCACATTGAAAACCTGGTTGTGTGACAATTTTGTCCCTTGTTTTCCCATTGGTTCCTAAAGTTAATTATGAGAGAAGCCCTAAAAAAATCTAAATTACTGAGATTTAAGATTGAACATTACATTTGTGCTCATAATTAATGGTTCAAAAAAAGAAAATGTCTAAATCTAAGCTATATCTATGCCCTGTGATGTATGGTAAGACAGGTCACTTAATCAATAGATTGTACATAATTTCAGGGTGACCCTGTACTCAGAGTTCCTCCCCACAGCCACCAGAGCCAGATGTATTGTATTGGTTGAGGTTAGAGACTCCTTTGCTTTTTAAAAATTGAGTTATGCTAAAATAGGTCTTATGCCATATGCAGCCAGTGTAGGTCCAGACCAGCCTAGACAATCACCCAGTCTGATCAGGAGCTACCCTGTCTTACCAAATCAAGAAGCAAGTTCAAATCATGCTGCAATAATAGTATTTAACCCTTCTTTTAAAGAACCAATCACTTATCTCCTAAACATATTACATTGGCTTCCAGTATAGGCCTGGGTGATGTTTAAAGTTTTATTTGTTGGATTTCATGTAATCGAGGGTGCAGCTCCAGTTTACCTAAGTAAATTGTTTGCACCTGCTTGAGGACAGTACAAATTTTAGGTCACACAATGACACAAAATTTTACATCCCTAGAGGACGTTTGTGTTACTCTATATTGAATTTTATCACAAAAAAAAGCCTTTTTACACTTTGGAGTTTTATATATAAGTTATGTAAGCTATATAATTATAAAAGGTCATTGCACATCATATGAAGATACTTTGTACCAAGTCTCCCTCCCTTTACGGTTCTATTTGGGAGGACGGCTTAAGCAATAGGGCAGTGTAACCAAAATAGCCAAATGAATTCTACTGAACTTCTTGATGTGGTCAAGGTAAACAACAGTCAAGGCACTGCCTGTAATATAAAAATAAAATGGTTTTCACTTCAAGTCAAGGCTTATGTACATTGTATGATATTTTGCAAGCTAGAAACATGGTCAATTCTTCATAGCCTAAATAACTTGCCTTCAATTCAAACAGATTTAGTTAAGGAAATAAGCATGGACAAGTGATAGAAAAGTCAAGACTGTTATCCTCCAACAGCTTTTGTTTGAGAACACTATATATACTAAAAACTAGGTTGCCTGATCAAATTAAAAAAAAACTTGTTTCCTTTATAGAGGCTCTATATATGACTTAATCTTGATGAAAATGCTTAAACATATGTATAGACATGTTTTCTAATCTAGGTCATGTGAATCCCAAAACTAGGTAACCAGGTCAAATCTGAGAAAAACCTTGTTACCAGCAAGAAAACTATTTTTGAGTCAATTTAATGACTGACTAATGAGATTGTTTACCCTCGGGACTTCGGTTATAAACCATTGCCCGAGCACACTGCTTAACATAAAACTCTGCATAAAAAGGTCGAAAACGGCCATAAAATGGACAGCCCGATTTTACTGGGCTGTACCATTGATATAAGTAGAAAACTTTGCAGTGTTGGTGCGGTGCCTTAATAAAAATCTATTGGTTTAAAAATATGTATACTTATTTAAGAAGCGTTATAAGAAAAACGCAGTACTTAACACTGGCTGGGCCTAACTCTGTTAAAAAGCTGCGTTTTTATTGGATGATACACTTATAAAACGATGGCGCTGATTGGCCGACATTACTGATTAAGGATTGCAAGTAGGTCAATCCGTTTATAAACAATCCGTTTATAAATAGAATTTTCCCACGGCTGACGTTGCACTTTAACAAAAAGTAAACAATAATAGTTTATAAGCAGAAAAATTAAATGAAAGAAAAGGATGAATAAATCCAAAAGAACTTGGACTTGTTTTATAGTTATAAATTACTACCTTTATGTTATGTTACTGTACTTGTTATTATTTATTATTATTTATATGATGTTGTTATTGTATGTTATTGTTTGTTATGTTTTTTAAGGAGAGAGAGAAAGAATAAAGAATGAATAGCCCAATTTTTATAAGTAAAGATGGTGAAAACACACATACTGTTGTATGTGGCATCATCATTACTAGACCCACTGTTCAGTATATACTGCAATGGGTTTGTTGGAGTCTTTAGACTTTGTGATCTGTGTTTTAAATGTTAGAATCCAAATAGGATTATTTTAATATAATTTTTATAGAAAAAGGAATACACAGATGTGTAATATGTTTGAAAACAAAATAATAATACTCGAGGCATACATGCCATAATTTTTCAGACCAATTCCAGGACACTGAGTTAAATTGTCCGGGACTTTTGCCGATTTTCCGGGACATGTATAAAATGTAGCAATATTTATAGACATATGCATTTTTGGTACGTTTTTTTGTGTTTCGCATCGTTAATTGCAAAAGTTCGAAAGCCTATCTGAAATACACTTGATCTATTAACGTCAAATTAAACATTACTACTTCCGTTACTAGATACAAGCCACGTGTTTTCAGTGTAAGCGTTCTAAACATAGATGGTGACGTCACTGCGTTATTGTTATTAAGACTGTGAAAAGCGTAGTTGTTGATACGCCTTTATTCATTTATAACATTAATATAATAAAAAATACAGCAATACAGTACCGTTAAATCGTCAACTCAAACCAATTCACAATACATACAACCAATCACAATAAAACAAATACAACAAAACAGTTTTTTACTCAACTTCTTTGTCGGTTAAACGTGCGAACATAAACTGCTTTTAATTTTTTACTCAGCGATATTGGACTTCAGATGTGTGAACAACTTTCATTTGCCTTTACACAGCGGGAAATAATGACATAGTAGATTAAAGTCAATTAACAATCACATTAAACAATGCCGCCTTTTCGGTTTGACCGCGAACGTGAAACAATTGATATGATAACAGGACCCCTGTTAATTGATCGATTTTGACACGTAGCGTAGTCTGCCTATTCGGGTAGGCATTGTCATGGAGACGCTGCAGATATTCACAGATTCGAGGTGCAGTTAAGCCTAAGATAAGGTACATGTATATATTGATTTTGTTAATTCCGGGACATTTGACAGATTTCCGGGACAGCGGGACAAGTTCTTCATTTCCGTTACTGTCCCGGACAATTCGGGACGTATGGCATGTATGCTTCAGGGTTTTCCAGATCACAAAGTGGTTGAACATTGCCACTATATATTTACATACATAGTCAAGTACCATTATTATGTGTATATTTAAGGTTTAAGCGAAATGCCACACAACAAGATCTAATCGTTGGAGAGATATGTTTATATCTATGAACATTAATTAGTAGGGATGCCAGAGCCTGATTTAACAGCTCTCAAGTGTAAAGTGAAGTTGCATGTGTACATGCAATTATATGAAAAAGAAAGGAGAAAAAAAACAATATATGATAACACATAGAGAGTATAACTCTCAATTATATATTAATGTTGCAATTGAGTATTGAGTTATTAAAAAAGTAATGAGTATAAGTTTATGTATGTGGCTCAATGTTAAACACTTGCAGACAGGGAAAATAGCCGTAATGCTCCAACATAAGACCCTGTCTGTATGGAACTTAAGGAGGATTGGGCTATGGAGAAGAGAAGTCCCCCCAGAGTGGCATTAAAACAATATTTAAAAGTGGGTTTAGTAAAAAACCCTTATATGTTAAGGGTAATAACTTGCGTGTCTCCAAACGGTCACCTTTATAGGGCCACATAAAAATTAAAGGTAAGACAATGTGCTTTACAGTTAAAAATGAGACAAAACAGCTAAATTTGTACAAAAGGTACATTATTTACAATATGTACAGAATCATATGCGTTTATATATTTAAAATACATGTTGCCACCCTGGAGGGTTGAAAGAAGAAGAGATTTTTGGAAGTGTAGGCCGATGTGAGTGGGTGAAAAAAGAGCCAGCAGGGGTGATGTCACTCAGTAGAACTAAGGGAGGTAATTTTGGGGATGGAGTCTACAATGGTTGTTTCCCCTGGACCAGAGGGAGTGCACGGTAAATGAAAAATAGTTTGTAAACTATTGAAGGAAAATTGATAAAGGTAAGATGTAAAATGGTAAAAAGACCAAATATTACCTAGATGCATTAAAACAAACCCAAAAAGCTCTAATCCAGCCAATATTATTAATATATTGGTGATAACAATGGAGGAAATAGTACTAAAGTACCTTGTATGGTATGTAAAATGACAATTAAACAGAAAAACCGAGGCAATTTGCTATATAAAATAGCAATTTAATATATAATTAAGGAAATTTGCTATAAAAATAGCAATTTTAACATGAATTAGTGTAATACAGGGTAAAATGTTTGCTATGGTGTAGGAATAGCAGTATTGAGAAAAAAAATTAAGGCAATTTGCTATATAAGATAGTAGTTTTACACAAAAATAAGGAAATTTGCTACGCGAAATAGCAGTTATAACAAGATTTAATGTACTACAAGGTACAAAATTAGCAGTATCAACAAAGTCGACAATACTTTGTCCTGGATAGGGCTAAATAAGTGTTTATCATGGTATCAGGCCCTGCACCGTGCACTCCAGTCCGACATGGTTCTTCGAGTTTGAAGGGGAAAGGGTGGGGTGTCAAAGGGGAAGAGAGGGGGTGCAATGGAATTTAATGAAACCTGGTCAGATATTTATATTGACATTTGTAAGGCTGATTCGTAGGATTGGTCAGTTGTGACCTTGACCTAGGTCACCAGGTACATGCCTAACAATTATTTTCCTAGTCTGAGTTTGATGTGGATCACATGTATCCAGAAACTAGGTCACCATGTCAAATCTTTGAAATAAATCTTATGACTATATAGGCAACATTTTAGCTAGCACAATGTGCTCATGGTAAGCTTTTGTGATCACCTTTTGTCCATCGTGCATTGTGCATCATGCTGCATCAACATTTGACTTGTTATAACTCTAGAGGCCACATTTATTATCCGATTGTAATAAAATTTGGTCAGAAGACTTTTTCAAATGCCATCTTAGAGTAGTTTGAAAATGGTTCCTGTTCTTTGAAAAACATGGCCTCCAGGGGGGGGGGGGGGGGGGGGCGGAGTAGTTTTCCTATATGGCTATAGTAAAACCTTGTTTACACTCTAGGAGTCACTTTATAGTCCAATCTTTCTGGAATTTGTTAAGGCATTTGTTCTTATGATAGCTTGGCTGAGTTAAAAAATGGCTCTTTTCTCTTGAAAAAGATGGTCATCAGAAGGCTGGGCTGTTTTCTGTATATGGCTATAGCTAAAATTTGTTAACCTAGTTGTAATGATGATGTTGGTGCACAATGATGATGATTTATTCGACCTTTCATTCACTTATCCTACTCTCCTATGAAACTCATTTTTACCTGTGCTTGCATTGTTGCAGCACAATAGTGTTGATCGATGCCTTTTTACATAACCGTGTGATGATTGTGTAACAAAACCACGTTTACAACCCTTGTTAATGTTAATTCTACTCAGGTGAGCAACTCCAGGGCCACTATGGTCCTCCTTTAAAGTATAGCCCTTTGTTTATTTTTTTTCTTATCAATTCATTTTTTTTCGTAGTTGCAAATGTGCAATGTTTTTGCTTTATATTTCACATTAGCTATCAGATGTCGGACACAACATCCAACTCGTAGAGTTCCATTGAACATTACCAGTCCTGTCTTACTGTCACAGACTTGGCTTGTTCATTACAGATATTCTGGGCTATCGGTGCGATGTTTGAGGTGTTGCTGGCCCTCGTAGTGATGCCTACCTTGGGCTGGCGATGGCTGCTGGCTCTGTCTGCACTTCCACTCCTCATCTTCTCATTCTTCTGTATTGTATGTATTGGTCAACGTAGAGCAACATGTTTTAGGTTGGCGAAATGTAACCAACACTTTGCTATTTTTATGCCCCCGGTAGGGTGGCATATAGCAGTTGAACTGTCCGTCAGTCAATCTGTCTGTCTGTCAGTCTCTGCGTCCGTCTGAAAACTTAAACATTGGCCATAACTTTTGCAATATTGAAGATAGCAACTTGATATTTGGCATGCATGTGTATCTCATGGAGCTGCACATTTTGAGTGGTGAATGGTCAATGTCATCCTTCAAGGTCAAAGTTAAAAAAAAAATCAAAGCGGCACAGTAGGGGGCGTAGTGTTTCTGACAAAAATATTTCTTGTTTTACTTATTGTGAATGCTTTTTTAATTTACTGGTGATTTCACTTTCGGTAAAGAAATTAAAACAACTGAAAACATATTTTGTCTAGGATATTTTGTTGTTTGGTGAAACAGCCATACTTGTAACATTTTCTGATAAAGAATTATTAAAGTTCCCATATAAATGCTATTTTAACGTGCAAAGCCATATGATTAGAGGAGCCTGTGTGTAAACTTTCCACATGCTACCCTACTTCTACTTCAGTGGCTGCCAGAAAGTGCACGCTTTGACATGACCCGTGGAAATAGGACCCGAGCCCTGGCCACCATTGAAAGGATTGCTAGGGACAACGGCAGGCCAATGCCTCTAGGAAAACTTGTGGAGCCATCTCTCAAAGTATGTGTGCTCAATATGCAGGAAACATGAAGTATCAAAATCATGCTCTCTTCAAACACTAGTAAGTTTTGTACAGAAGTATGCTTAATATGAGTCACATTGTACAAAATTGGGTCTTAAGTCACCTGTGGCCAGCGTAGCTCCAGGCCACTGTGCACATATGCACAGCCTGGTCAGTAGCCAGCCTGTCTGCTTATGAGACGACTTTACCTTGCATGACTATAGGATACAGGGTAGCTCTTGGCCAGACTGCACAGTTAAGTCTGGAGCTTCCAAAATTAAACCTTTTGTCTTTGAAAGCAAATGGAGCCAGCTATGTTGGTATGTTTGTTTATGATGCTGGTTCATGTTGCTAAATAAATGGTATGTGTTTGTGTATTATTTTCTAACTGCAGTTTTAAGCTTCCCTTATATATAGAGTAGCATGAGCTGTACTACTCACTTCTGCTTCAAGTACTGGTTATCACTGTTTCTTCTTCACTTATTATACCCCCTTTGAAGTAGAGGGGGTATATTGTTTTGCACATGTCGGTCCGTCGGTTGCTCTGTCCACCAAATGGTTTCCAGATGATAACTCAAGAAAGCTTAGGCCTGGGATCAGGAAAATTCATAGGTATATTAACCATGACTGGCAGATGACCCCTATTGATTTTCAGGTCACTAGGTTAAAGTTCAAGGTCACAGTGACTCCAAACAGTAAAATGGTTTCCGGATGATAACTTAAGAAGACTTAAGCCTGGAACCAGGAAAGTTCATAGGGACATTGCTCAAGACTGACAAGATGACCCCTATTGATTTTCAGGTCGCTAGGTCAAAATTCAAGGTAACAGTCACTGAAAGCAGTAAAATGATTTCTGAATGATAACTCAAGAACGCTTAAGCCTTGGATCAGGAAAGTTGATAGGGACATTGGTCATGACTGGCAGAAGAGCCCTATTGATTTTCAGGTCACTAAGTTAAAGTTCAAGGTCACAGTGACTCGAAACAGTAAAATGGTTTCAAGATAATAACTCAAAAATGCTAAAGCCTGGGATCAGGAAAATTCATAGGGACATTGGTCATGACTGACAGATGACTCCTTTTGATTTTCAGTACCGGTACTCTAGGTCAAAAGTAGAGGTCACAGTCATCCTCTTACTTATTCATACAATGTTTGCCACTACAACTGACAGCCCATTTGGGGGGGGGCATGTATGTTTTACAAACAGCCCTTGTTCAATTGGAAACAAAGACCTGTGTTCAGTGTTCAAGGTCCGTGGTTAGGCTAGTTATTAACAATGACTGACAAGACCTATGACTTTGACATACATAAAAAAGTTCTGATTAGCAATCATGAGGGTGAATAAAGTCTTTTGAATTGCAAACTACTGAATTGGTGTAAAAGTGAGAGAACTTGGTTAAAAATTGATAATAAAACAGCCACTTATGTAAAATTTCATATGAACCTTGATCCAATGAAATGGTGAGTCCCAAAACAGTATTCATAACATATAAGAGTATTATAGGTAATTTTAGCGTAAAAACTATATAAAAAATGAATCAAAGTACTGAACTTCTCCATTGGTTTAAACTTTAGTTTTGAATTGTGATTGATTTCAGAGCTCAAAACGTGGTATGGTGAGAGACCTGTTCATACCAGAACTTAGGAAGACAACAATCATTCTCTGGGTTATATGGCAAGTATTATGAACAAGTTCCTTTATAAAACGGGCAATGTGCTTTGATTTTATATGCACAAAAAAGTGTCTGAAAAACGTTTTTAAACAACATAGAAAGTCTCTACTTTGGATAGCAATCTTGCAGTAACATGTAGGATAAAAATAAACAAGCAGTCAAGGGGTTAGGAAGTATTAATACATTGCTGGAAAGACTGATTGACACATTGCTTATTGGTCCTGGAATGTAGACAGTTGAGCATGTTAATGAAAAACAAACACTAGCATTATAATAATAGTCAGTGATGAAAGTCTGACAGAATATTGGCAGCCAAACTGAACTCATTTTTGAAAACTTTTAATTAGATTATTGCATAAAGATTTTTGAACTAGTTTAATTAAATTATGTTGAAAACTAAACTCAATTATTGATGTACAATCCAACATGTACTGATGTACTGTTTAATTACATTAAAATGTCAACAACACTTGACTGATATTTAATGTCTTAATGTTAATCACTTCCTATAAATATTAAATATATTGATAAATGTTGTGCCTTTAAAGTAATAGACCACATGATGGGTTTTTGTGAGTGCAAGACCAAAATTTATCTTGTACATGTATGATGTAGGCTGGTGTCAGCATTCTTGTACATGTATGATGTAGGCTGGTGTCAGCATTCTCCTACTATGGGATTGTTATCTTATACATGTATGATGTAGGCTGGTGTCAGCATTCTCCTACTATGGGATTGTTTATCTTGTACATGTATGATGTAGGCTGGTGTCAGCATTCTTGTACATGTATGATGTAGGCTGGTGTCAGCATTCTTGTACATATATGATGTAGGCTGGTGTCAGCATTCTCCTATCTTATACATGTATGATGTAGGCTGGTGTCAGCATTCTCCTATCTTATACATATATGATGTAGGCTGGTGTCAGCATTCTCCTATCTTGTACATATATGATGTAGGCTGGTGTCAGCATTCTCCTATCTTATACATATATGATGTAGGCTGGTGTCAGCATTCTCCTATCTTATACATGTATGATGTAGGCTGGTGTCAGCATTCTCCTATCTTATACATGTATGATGTAGGCTGGTGTCAGCATTCTCCTACTATCTTGTACATGTTTGATGTAGGCTGATGTCAGCATTCTCCTATCTTATACATGTATGATGTCGGCTTGTGTCAGCATTCTCCTATCTTATACATGTATGATGTAGACTGGTGTTAGCATTCTCCTATCTTGTACATGTATGATGTAGGCTGGTGTCAGCATTCTCCTATCTTATACATATATGATGTAGGCTGGTGTCAGCATTCTCCTATCTTATACATATATGATGTAGGCTGGTGTCAGCATTCTCCTATCTTATACATGTATGATGTAGGCTGGTGTTAGCATTCTACTATCTTATACATGTATGATGTAGGCTGGTGTCAGCATTCTCCTACTATGGGATTGTTATCTTATACATGTATGATGTAGGCTGGTGTCAGCATTCTCCTACTATGGGATTGTTATCTTATACATGTATGATGTAGGCTGGTGTCAGCATTCTCCTATCTTGTACATGTATGATGTAGGCTGGTGTCAGCATTCTTATACATGTATGATGTAGGCTGGTGTCAGCATTCTCCTATCTTACACATGTATGATGTAGGCTGGTGTTAGCATTCTCCTATCTTATACATGTATGATGTAGGCTGGTGTCAGCATTCTCCTACTATGGGATTGTTATCTTGTACATGTATGATGTAGGCTGGTGTCAGCATTCTCCTACTATGGGATTGTTTATCTTATACATGTATGATGTAGGCTGGTGTCAGCATTCTCCTACTATGGGATTGTTATCTTGTACATGTATGATGTAGGCTGGTGTTAGCATTCTCCTACTATGGGATTGTTATCTTGTACATGTCTGATGTAGGCTGGTGTCAGCATTCTCCTACTATGGGATTGTTTATCTTATACATGTATGATGTAGGCTGGTGTCAGCATTCTCCTACTATGGGATTGTTATCTTGTACATTTATGATGTAGGCTGGTGTCAGCATTCTCCTACTATGTACATGTATGATGTAGGCTGGTGTCAGCATTCTCCTACTATGTACATGTATGATGTAGGCTGGTGTCAGCATTCTCCTACTATGGGATTGTTATCTTATACATGTATGATGTAGGCTGGTGTCAGCATTCTCCTACTATGGGATTGTCCTGATGACCACGGAACTCTTTGAAACACCAGATGGATGTCATGGTAACAGTTTGTACTTTTAAATAGACATGTAGCATTTTTCAGAGTATTTTCACATGTAAAGTATGGAACATATTTTAAGAAACTTGAGGCAGTTTGAAGAATTGGGGGTTTGAATTCAGGATTTTTCCTCTGTCTTGTTGAAAAAGTTATTAATGGATTTTCTTTAAACTTGGTCATAATTGTGGACATACAATCTTGGTCAAGATCAGCATCAATATAACCAGCCAGATTGCTTGAAGCACATTTGAATTACGGCCCTTGAATTAGAAAAACTTTGGCACAATAAACCTTGTTAGCCCCTTAACCAAATAGTTTTAATTGTGTCTTCATCAAACTTGTTTACAATATTTGTTGGCATTATGAGTTGAACAAATATGATAACCAGCCAGATTATATGAAGTTATTCTTAATAATAGCATTTGAATTATTAAAAAGTTAGCCTAATTAACACTGTCTTCACCTTAACTGAAATAATCTAGATTGTATGTAAATGTCATACCCCAAAAAGGGTGCTTCAACAACTGTCATTACCTTAATGTCAACTGAGGAAGAATCACTCGTTTTTATGCCCCCGGTAGGGTGGCATAAAGCAGTTGAACTGTCAGTCAGTCAGTTAGTCAGTGTGTCAGTCCATCCGTTCGTCCGTCTGAAAACTTTAATGGCCATAACTTTTTCAATATTGAACATATCAACTTGATATTTGGCATACATGTGCATCTCATGGAGCTGCACATTTTGAGTGGTTAAAGGTGAAGGTCAAGGTCATCCTTCAAGGTCAAATGTCAAATATATGGCTTCCCTCCATCAGTTCGAAAACTTTAACATACTTTGGCCATAACTTTTTTAGCTCACCTGATTGGTCAGCAGAGCTTTTGTGACCGGTCTTTGTCCATTTTCCGTCCGTCCGTCAGTCGTCCACATTTGGTTTGTAAACACTCTAGAGGACACATTTCATGTCCCATCTTCATGAAACTTGGTCAGAAGATTTTTCCCAATGATATCTCGATCAAGTTTAAAACTGGGTCATGATGGGTCAAAAACTAGGTCACTAGGTCAAAAAAAAGAAAAACCTTGTAAACACTGTAGAAGTCACATTTCATGCCCAATCTTCATGTAACTTTGTCAAAATGTTTGCCTTAATGATATGTTGGTCGAGTTCAAAAGTGGTTCTGGTCCGTTGAAAAACATTGCCGCCAGTGGGCGGGGCAGTTTTCCTTATTTGGCTATAGAGAAACCTTGTAAACACTCTAGAAGTCACAATTTTTGCCCAATCATCATGAAAGTTGGTTAAAACATTGGTTTTATTGATATCTCGGACGAGTTCGAAAATGGTCCAGATAGGTGACAAAACATGGCTGCCAGTGGGCGGGGCATTTTTCTCCATTTGTATATAGTGAAAACATGTGAACACTCTATAAGTCATATTTTTGGCCCAATTTTCATGAAATTTGGTCAGAACATTTGTTTCCTTGATATGAGACTTGAGTTTGAAAATGGTTCCGGTCAGTTAAAAAACATGGCTGCCGGGGGGGGGGGGGCAGTTTTCCTTATTTGGCTTTTGAGAAACCTTGTAAACACTCTAGAAGTCACAATTTTTGCCCAATCATCATGTTAGTCAGTCAAAACATTGGTTTTATTGATATCTCGGACGAGTTCGAAAATGGTCCAGATCGGTGAAAAAACATGGCCGCCAGTGGGCGGGCATTTTTCTCTATATGTATATAGTAAAAACATGTGAAAACTATAGAAGTCACATTTTTGGCCCAATTTGCATGAAATTTGGTCAGAACATTTGTTTTTTTGATATGAGAGTTGAGTTCAAAAATGGTTCCGGTCAGTTGAATAACATGGCTGCCAGGGGGGGGGGGGGGGCAGTTTTCCTTATTTGGCTATATAGAAGCCTTGTAAACACTCTAGAAGTCACAATTTTGCCCAATCATCATTAAAGTTGGTCAAAACATTGGTTTTATTGATATCTCGGATGAGTTCGAAAATGGTCCAGACTGGTGAAAAACATGGCGGCCAGTGGGCGGGGCATTTTTCTCTATATGTATATAGTGAAAACATGTGAACACTCTAGAAGTCACATTTTTGGCCCAATTTTCATGAAATTTGGTCAGAACATTTGTTTCCTTGATATGAGAGTTGAGTCGAAAATGGTTTCGGTCAGTTGAATAACATGACTGCCGTGGCAGTTTTCTTATATTTATATAGTAAAAAAAGCTTGTGAGCACTCTAGAAGTCACATTTTTTTGCCCAATCATCATGAAACTTGGTACTAAGATTGGTTTTATATATATTACATAATTAATGTCATAATTATTGCCCTTAGATTGTCCAAATTTTCATTATATTGTACAAAATTCTTGTAAACACTCTAGAGGTCACAATTTTGTTTCAGATTTTATGAATCTTGGTCATAATATTTATTTTTGTACGCAAAGTTTGATGTTTGGTAAGGGGGGGGGGGTCACCTCAAAATATAGGTCACCAGGTCAAATCTTACAAAAACAAAAACACTCCATATGCCAGTTTTGGTTCAATAATGATGAAACTTGACCAGGATGTTTGTCTGGACAATATCTAAGTCAAGTTTGACGTTTGGTAAAGATTGAATGAACCGACTCCTCTCAGGTGAGCGAACTTGGGCCATCTTGGCCCTCTTGTCAATATTCAAGATAGCAACTTGATATTTGGCATGCATGTGTATCTCATGGAGCTGAACATTTTGAGTGGTGAAAGGTGAACGTCAAGGTCATCCTTCAAGGTCATATGTCAAATATATGGCATCTGTCATTCCTAAAACTTTTACATTGGCCATAACTTTTTCAATATTGAAGATAGCAACTTTACATTTTGCATGCATGTGTATCTCATGGAGCTGCACATTTTGAGTAGTGAAAGGTGAAGGTCAAGGTCATCCTTCAAGGTCATATGTCAAATATATGGCATCTGTCCATCCGTCCGAAAACTTTAACTTTCGCCATAACTTTTTCATGCCCATGAATGGTGGCATATAGTTTTTGAACTGTTCGTCTCTCTGTTTGTCAGTCAGTCTGTCCCTTCGTTTGTCAGTCCATCCGTCCATCCATATGTCCGAAAACTTTAACATTGCCCATAACTGTTGCAGAAAGCAACTCGATATTTGGCATGCATGTGTGTCTCATGGAGTTGCACATTTTGAGTGGTGAAAGGTCAAGGTCATGCATACGTATCTCATGGAGCTGCACATTTTGAGTGGTGAAAGGTCAAGGTCATCCTTCAAGGTCAAGGTCAAAGGTCAAATTTTGCAATATTGAAGATAGCAACTCCATATTTGGCATGCATGCGTATCTCATGGAGCTGCACATTTTTTTAGCTCGCCTGATTGCTCAGGTGAGCTT
The DNA here is from genome assembly GCF_020536995.1 of Dreissena polymorpha. Classification (NCBI taxonomy): domain Eukaryota; kingdom Metazoa; phylum Mollusca; class Bivalvia; order Myida; family Dreissenidae; genus Dreissena; species Dreissena polymorpha. The sequence goes on along the minus strand of NC_068355.1, from coordinate 63,176,134 downwards.
ATGTGACCGGTCTTTGTCCGTCGTATGTCCGTCCGTCCGTCTGTTAACATTTGCTTTAAACACTCTAGAGGCCACATTTCTTGTCCCATCTTCATGAAACTTGGTCAGAACATTTGTTTCCTTGATATGAGAGTTGAGTCGAAAATGGTTTCGGTCAGTTGAATAACATGACTGCCGGTGGCTGGCAGTTTTCTTATATTTATATAGTAAAAAAAGCTTGTGAGCACTCTAGAAGTCACATTTTTTTGCCCAATTATCATGAAACTTGGTACTAAGATTGGTTTTATATATATTACATAATTAATGTCATAATTATTGCCCTTAGATTGTCCAAATTTTCATTATATTATACAAAATCCTTGTAAACACTCTAGAGGTCACAATTTTGTTTCAGATTTTATGAATCTTGGTCATAATATTTATTTTTGTACGCAAAGTTTGATGTTTGGTAAGTGGGGGGGGGGGGGGTCTCCTCAAAATATAGGTCACCAGGTCAAATCTTACAAAAACAAAAACACTCCATATGCCAGTTTTGGTTCAATAATGATGAAACTTGACCAGGATGTTTGTCTGGACAATATCTAAGTCAAGTTTGACGTTTGGTAAAGATTGAATGAACCGACTCCTCTCAGGTGAGCGAACTTGGGCCATCTTGGCCCTCTTGTCAATATTCAAGATAGCAACTTGATATTTGGCATGCATGTGTATCTCATGGAGCTGAACATTTTGAGTGGAGAAAGGTGAACGTCAAGGTCATCCTTCAAGGTCAAATGTCAAATATATGGCATCTGTCATTCCTAAAACTTTTACATTGGCCATAACTTTTTCAATATTGAAGATAGCAACTTTACATTTTGCATGCATGTGTATCTCATGGAGCTGCACATTTTGAGTAGTGAAAGGTGAAGGTCAAGGTCATCCTTCAAGGTCAAATGTCAAATATATGGCCTCTGTCTGTCCGTCCGTCGGAAAACTTTAACATTGGCCATCACTTTTTCAATATTGAAAATTGCAACTTGATATTTGGCATGCATGTGTATCTCATGGAGCTGCACATTTTGAAAGGTGAAATGTCAAGGTCAAGGTCATCCTTCAAGGTCAAAGATCAAATATATGGCATCTGTCCGTCCGTCCGTCCGAAAACTTTAACTTTGGCCATAACTTTTTCATGCCCATGAATGGTGGCATATAGTTTTTGAACTGTTCGTCTCTCTGTTTGTTAGTCAGTCTGTCCGTTCTTTCGTCAGTCCATCCGTCCGTCCATATGTCCGTCCATATGTCCGAAAACTTTAACATTGCCCATAACTGTTGCAGAAAGCAACTCGATATTTGGCATGCATGTGTGTCTCATGGAGTTGCACATTTGAGTGGTGAAAGGTCAAGGTCATGCATGCGTATCTCGTGGAGCTGCACATTTTGAGTGGTGACAGGTCAAGGTCATCCTTCAAGGTCAAGGTCAAAGGCCAAATTTTGCAATATTGAAGATAGCAACTCCATATTTGGCATGCATGTGTATCTCATGGAGCTGCATATTTTTTTAGCTCACCTGATTGCTCAGGTGAGCTTATGTGACCGGTCTTTGTCCGTCGTATGTCCGTCCGTCCGTCTGTTAACATTTGCTCGTAAACACTCTAGAGGCCACATTTCTTGTCCCATCTTCATGAAACTTGGTCAGAAGCTTTGTCCCAATAAAATCTCGGCCAAGTTCGAAACTGGATTGTGCCAGATCAAAAACTATGTCACTAGGTCAAAAAAAAGAAAAACCTTGTAAACACTGTAGGAGTCACATTTAATGCCCAATCTTCATGTAACTTTGTCAAAATGTTTGTCTTATTGATATCTTGATTGAGTTCAAAAGTGGTTCTGATCCGTTGAAAAACATTGCCGCCAGTGGGCGGGGCAGTTTTCCTAATTTGGCTATAGAGAAACCTGTTAAACACTCTAGAAGTCACAACTTTTTCCCAATCATCATGAAAGTTGGTCAAAACATTGGTTCAATTAATGTCTCGGACGAGTTCGAAAATGGTCCAGATCAGTGAAAAAACATTGCCGCCAGTGGGCGGGGCATTTTTCTCTCTATATATATAGTGGCAGTTTTCCCTATTTGGCTATAGAGAAACCTTGTAAAAACTCTAGAAGTCACAATTTTTGCTCAATCATCATGAAAGTTGGTCAAAACATTGGTTTTATTGATATCTCCGGCGACTTTGAAAATGGTCGGGATCAATGAAAAAAACATGGCCGCCATTGGGCGGGGCATTTTTCTCTATATGTATATAGTGAAAACATGTGAACACAGTAGAAGTCACATTTTTGGCCCAATTTTCATGAAATTTGCTCAGAACATTTGTTTCCTTGATACGAGAGTTGAGTTCAAAAATGGTTCCGGTCATTGAATAACGTGGCTGCTGGGAGGGGGCAGTTTTCTCATTAAAGTTCAAGGTCACAGTGACTCCAAACAGTAAAATGGTTTCCGGATGATAACTCAAGAGCGCTTATGCCAAGGATCATGAAACTTCATAGGTACATTGATCATGACTCACAGATGACTTTTATTGATTTTCAGGTCACTAGGTCAAAGGTCAAGGTCACGATAACCCGACATAGTAAAATGGTTTCCGGATGATAACTCAAGAACCCTTATGCCTAGGATCATGAAACTTCATAGATACATTGATCATGACTCGCAGATGACCCCTATTGATTTTCAGGTAACTAGGTCAAAGGTCAAGGTCACTGTGACCCAAAGCAGTAAAAATGTTTCCGGATGATAACTTAAGAAGGCTTAGGCCTAGGATCCTGAAACTTCATTGGTACTTTGATCATAACTCGTAGATGACCCCTATTGATTTTCAGGTCACGAGGTCAAAGGTCAAGGTCATGATGACCCAAAATAGTAAAATGGTTTTCAGATGATAACTCAAGAAGGCTTTTGCCTAGGATCATGAAACTTCATAGGTACATTGATCATAACTCGTAGATGACCCCTATTGATTTTCAGGTCACTAGGTCAGAGATCAAGGTCAAGGTGATCCGAAATAGTAAAATGGTTTCCAGATGATAACTCAAGAACGCTTATGCCTAGGATCATGAAACTTCATAGGTAAGTTGATCAGGACTCGAAGATGACCCCTATTGATTTTCGGGTCACTAGGTCAAAGGTCATGGTCACCGTGACCTGATATAGTAAAATGGTTTCTTGATGATTGCTCAAGAATGCTTATGCCTTGGATCATGAAACTTCATAGGTACAATGATCATGACTCGCAGATGACCCCTATTGATTTTCAGGTCACTAGGTCAAAGGTCAAGGTCACGGTGACCTGAAATAGTAAAATGGTTTCTGGATGATAACTCAAGAAGGCTTTTGCCTTGGTTCATGAAACTTCATTGGTATATTGATCATGACTCGCAGATGACCCCTATTGATTATTAGGTCACTAGGTCAAAGGTCAAGGTCACAGTGCCAAAAAACGTATTCTTACAATGGCTGTCAAGGTCACGGTGACTCAACTTAGAAAAATGATTTCCAAATGATAACTCAAGAATGCTTACGCCCAGGATCATGAAACGTCATAGGTACATTGATCATGACTCGCAGATGAAATAATAATGAAACTTGACCAGGATGTTTGTCTGGACAATATCTAGGTCAAGTTTGACTATTGGTAAAGATTGAATGAACCGACTCCTCTCAGGTGAGCGAACTTGGGCCATCTTGGCCCTCTTGTTTGAGTGGTGAAAGGTCAAGGTCATCCTTCGAGGTCAAAGTTAAAATATATGGCTTCAAAGCAGCGCAGTAGGGTGCATTGTGTTTCACGAACACTGCTCTTGTTTCTGAATAATGTGATTTAAATAAAAGAAGCAATACTGCAATTGGCAAAAAAAACAAAATGTGATGTGTCTTTTATTGTATAATTTTCATAAGCATATATTGGTATTTGGTTATAACTATAATATTCCCTTTGGGATACTGATGGTAGTGTAAACGTTAACATATTTTGTAAATCATTACATGTTAATTGCAGAAAAGTGTTCTGCACTTTACTCTGTTGACGATTTCAGGCACTACAAAGGACAAGTCTCCATCAGACCCAGGCTGCTTTGTTCACTGCAAGTCGCTCACCCGTGATGACTACGTGGACCTCACATGGACCACATTCGCGGAGTTTCCTGGTAAAATGACTTTAGAAAACTGCGGCTCATGTTTGTATTGTCACCTCATTAAAAGAGTGAATGTTTTGCGAATTCGTGGATACATTTGCTTGGTTTGTCTTTTATTGCCTGTAGACCACTTTTCATTTGATCTATACATGACATTTAAGAAAAAAAAAGAACCTTTAGGGGCATATCTGTCTTAGAAACCGCTTTTGTTTTAATATGTTATTAAGGTTTTGCAATGTTAGCTACTTCCGAACTATTAAACCTTTTTCGCTCACCTGAGCACAACGTGCTCATGGTGATCTTTTGTGATCGCCTTATGTCCGTTGTCCGTCGTGCGCCGTCAACATTTGCCAATCTGTATGAAATATGGTCAGAAGATTTGTTTTATTGATATCTTGGATGAGTTCGAAAATGGTTACGTTTGCTTGAAAAACATGGCTGCCAAGGGGCAGGGCATTTTTCCTAATATGTCTATATATGGCTTTAGTAAAATCTTGTTAACACTCTAGATTCCACATTTATTGTCCGATCTTTGTAAAACTCGGTCAGAAGATTCATCCAAATAATATCTGAGACGAGTTAAAAATTATGCCGGTTGGTCGAAAAACATGGCCACCACGGGGTGGGGCATTTTTCCTTATATGGCTATAGTAAAACTTTGTCAGGTCACATTTATTTTTCGATCATCATGAAACTTGGTCAGAAGATTTTTCCCAATGATATCTTGGATGAGTTCAAAAATGGTTTTGGTGGCCATCAGGGACGGGGCATTTTTTCTTATATGACTATATTAGGCTTTAGTTAAACCTTGTTAACACTCTAGAGGCCACATTTATTGTCCAATATCATGAAATTTGGTAAGAAGATTGGTCTCAATGATATCTTGGATGATTTCAAAAATAATTATGTTTGCTTGAAAAACATGGCTTCCAAGGGTTGTGGCATTTTCCTTATATGGCTATAGTAAAATCTTGTTAACACCCTAGAGGCCACATTAACTGTCCTACTCATGAAACTTGGTCAGAAGATTCATCCCTATAATATCTTGGAAGAGTTAAAAAATGATGCCGGTTGATTGGAAAACATGGCTGCCAGGGGGGCGGAGCATTTTTCCTTATATGGCTATAGTAAAACCTTATTAACACTCTAGTGGCCACATTTATTTTCCGATCTTCATGAAACTTGGTCAGAAGATTTGTCCCAATAATATCTTGTTTTCTCAGGTGAGCGACTTTGGGCCTTTCAGGCCCTTTTGTTTTTATAGACCGTTCCAGAATTTAGTCATTACCCAATTATCTCCCCTGAATACTCTTCGCAGTCCGCCATTACACTGCTGCTAACAACTGGTAACATATATAAGAGAGCACCGATTATTCAAGGGATGAATTTCTTTATAAATTCTAAGGCCGTCATGACTTGGCCTTGGATGTATGAAATAAAGTTTTTCTGCCAGGGGAGATGTTACGCTAGTGTTATGACATAAAAATGTTTGAAAAACATGCATTTTTAGGTATTTGTCTAGGAAAACTTACACATTGACACATTTTTAAAAAAGCATTTAATTAAATTAAATGCAATATGTTTCATTTGATAATTTGCATCAATCTTAAAATCGTGTATTCCAGTGTTTAATTGCCCCTTTGTTCTGCATAATCAGATTATCTCGTTTTGCTCAGATATTGTCCAGGCTTAAGTAACAACATGGTGTCATAAATCACACTGGGATGCAGATGACAGTCTGGTCATTATACACAATTGATGATGCCACCATGTCTCTTCTTTTTGGTAGTATTTAGCAGTCATTTGGTTGGATAATTTACCCCCGACATACATAACAGTTGCGTAAATTAAAATTTCATGTAAATACCATCATGCACTTCACTTATAATAGGGCATTGTAGTACGTTTATTTTCAATGCACCCCTTACTTTCTATCACTCATTTGTTTGTCACACTAGCGTACTCATGCCATTGATAATTATAATTTTATAATAAGATGTATTTATATTGTACTATTGTGAAGCTATTCTGCAAAAAAAACCAACAATACGGCTTAAGCATAGAGCTTTTTGTTGTGTCAAATTGTCGGCCTGTCAGTCTTCAGATAATCTTTACTTTGATGCCAATGCCGCGTTTTTTTTAAAGATGCAAAAAAATGTATTAATAAATTCGTTAGCACTAAATAATATATTTTTGAAATATTAATTAGGTGTTTTTTTCTGAGTTTTTTTCGATTAATTGACTAAACAAGTGTCGTTATCCATATGTTTTGCGTGATTGCAAAGACATACATGCCATACGTCCCGGATAGTCCGGGACAGTCCTGGAAATGAAGAACTTGTCCCGCTGTCCCGGAAATCTGTCAAATGTCCCGGAATTTACAAAATCCATATATACATGTACCTTATCTTAGGCTTAACTGCACCTCGAATCTGTGTTTATCTGCAGCGTCTCCATGACAATGCCTACCCGAATAGGCAGACTATGCTACGTGTCAAAATCGATCAATTAACAGGGGTCCTATTATCATATCGATTGTCTCACGTTCGCGGTCAAACCGAAAAGGCGGCATTGTTTAATGTGGTTGTTAATTGACTTTAATCTACTACGTCATTTTTTCCCGCTGCGTAAGGGCAAAGGATAGTTGTTCACACATCTGAAGTCCAACATCGCTGAGTAAAAAATTAAAAGCAGTTTATGTTCGCACGTTTAACCGACAAAGAAGTTGAGTAAAAAAGTAAGCATATATAAACGTCATCCTCACTAGGTTTATTATTGTCTTGTTCTAAACCCCCAGTGAATGAATTAATAAAGGCGTATCAACAACTACGCGTTTCACACCGGTCTTAATAACAATAACGCAGTGACGTCACCATCTATGTTTAGAACGCTTACACTGAAAACACGTGGCTTGTATCTAGTAACGGAAGTAGTAATGTTTAATTTGATGTTAATAGATCAAGTGTATTTCGGATAGGCTTTCAAACTTTTGCAATTAACCATGCGAAACAAAAAAAAACATACCAAAAATGCATATGTCTATAAATATCGCTACATTTTATACATGTCCCGGAAAATCGGCAAAAGTCCCGGACAATTCGACTCAATGTCCCGGAATTGGTCTGAAAAATTATGGCATGTATGGCAAAGAACTATAAAATACATTTTTTAAGTATTTTAGCTGTATAGCTGTTAAATTATTCCAAGATGAAAATCTATTCACCTAGATATATTCACATTCTCTTCATCTTCCGTATAATCAACTAAAAGATCGTCAAGATCAATATCACTCTCTCATGATAAAAAGTTTGGTTTTTTACGTGACATAATTCCAGCTCACAAAATTTAATATAAATCCAAACAACAAATTTTTTTATCTCTGATTTCAGTTAGAACAAGAAAAATAATGGAAGGCATATCAAAAATATCATACTTAATATAATATGTTATGATTTTAGAATATAGAGTTTTACCAATTAAGACCAATTACAAACAATTAGCGGTAATTAATTTTGCGAGAATCTTTAATAAGTATTAATTAAAATATAATCTGCTTGCTGTTGCGGCTATTAAAATCAACGCAACAATACATGTGTGAATTGATTGTAACAAGTTAAAAGTAAAAAGTCTAATCAAAGACATAACCACCAATTTTCGCCGATGATTACCACTTTATTACACACACAAAAACAAATACACGAATGCCTTTTTAACATTTTATTTGTAACAATCAATCTCAACTTCAAACAATCATTTGAACAACAAAAATGTGATAATTGCCTGAAAATAATTCATTAAGTAATTTATTTATAAGACATCGGCGAAGCAAGTATTCTCAATGTTTTGGGCTTTTGGAATCGCAGACTCGCACAAGTTAGCAGAAGTGTAATGGCGGACAGTCACGTGACTGACAATATGGAGGCGGTCAATTTATCGATTCTGGAACGGTCTATTGTCACACACTGTAGTTCATTCATAATTAAATATATAAAAAATTATTTGTAATGGGGTTTGTCTAGTTTTTTTTTAAAGTAAATGTAATAACCTATGCAATTGATGTAAAATATTGCATATTTAAATATTAAGATAAAAACAGTTCACAAATTAGACATCATTTTCACGTGACACTCGAAGTTACGTTATTTTAAACAGTTGTAGAATTAGTGTAGACAAACCTGATACTCACATTTATATATGTTTTTATTATGCCCATGGCATCAATTAATAAGGGATTTGCCTGTCCATTCATCTGTTCGTTTGCCCCTAGGAAGATAACCCAAAATAACACGTTTTTACATCAATAATTATAGGTTATTCGACGTTTCACTGTACAATACGGAGATATATTTGGACGAGCACACAGTTTGACGTCATATTGGACGAGCCATTAGGCGAGTCCAATATGACTCCAAACTGTGTGCGAGTCCAAATATATCACATATTGTACAGTTTAAACGTCTAATAAGCTTTTTATTCTATATCCCTTTCTTCAGCTCTTTGTTTCATTTTAATTTTGATTTGAAAATGCTTTAATTGCATCTATGCTATTTTCAAGACAAGCGCCCGTGTGAGTCGATTATAGTACATTCGGATACCTTTTCTCGGTAACGGCTTTTATCATTATAAAACAATTGCTTAGTGCACTTGTACTCAACTGTCCAACATGGAAAAAATGGTTTGTGGACCATGTTTTGGTATAAAATGTCAGTGACTTAAATGTTAATAAAATCAAACTTTAATATGGTCAAAGCTGTTTTCTTTTATGACAGCATAGAAACCTCATGTTATTTGATTTCATTTAAATTTTTTGCAACCTCTTCTTTTTTATTTTCAGGTGTGTTTCTAACTTTGTTTATAATCGAGCGATTTGGAAGAAAAATCACCATGGCAGTGGAGTTTTTCTTCTTCGCCGTGTTTGTACTTCTAGCCAACATCTGTACCATAAGGTACGCTCTTTTTTTAGAAAGAACTTAACAGTGTAAGGTTACTTTTTGCAAAATTATTTGACTGTGCTGTTTTTGTGAAAGTTTGGCCTGCTCCTATGTTTAGGCCATAGAAAATAAATAACTAGATTCTCATCCAAATTTTGGGGAAAATTGGGGCGAGTGGGTGGGTTTTATTTTTTCCTTTTTAACCAGCTTTTCCGAAGGAAAAAACTGGTTATTAGATTGGCGAATGCGGGCGGGCTGGCGGGCTGGCTGGCGGGCGGGCGGAACAAGCTTGTCCGGGCCATAACTATGTCGTTCATTGTCAGATTTTAAAATCATTTGGCACATTTGTTCACCATCATTGGACGGTGTGTCGCGCGAAATAATTACGTCGATATCTCCAAGGTCAAGGTCACACTTTGAGTTCAAAGGTCAAAAATGGCCATAAATGAGCTTGTCCTGGCCATAACTATGTCATTCATTGTGAGATTTTAAAATCATTTGGCACATTTGTTCACCATCATGGGACGGTGTGTCGCACGAAATAATCACGTCAATATCTCCAATGTCAAGGTCGCCACGACTAAAAATAGATTTAAAAAAAAAAAAAACTTACAAAGGGGGTTAATTTTGTTTGTTCATTTCAAAAGTTCAGTTTGAGTTTTCTCCCTTTATCAGATTTTTTTTCACAATGAAAACCTGGTTTTGTGACAATTTTGTCCCTTGTTTTGTTTTTATTAGCTCACCTGAGCACAACGTGCTCATGGTGAGCTTTTGTGATAGCATTTTGTCCGTCGTGTGTCTTCCGTCGTCCGGTTAACACTCTAGAGGCCACATTTATTGTCCAATCTTTATGAAATTTGGTCAAAAGATTGGTCTCAATGATATCTTGGATGAGTTGGACAATGGTTATGTTTGCTTGAAAAACATGGCTGCCAAGGGGCGGAGCATTTTTCCTTATATGGCTATATATGGCTATAGTAAAATCTTGTTAACACTCTAGAGGTCACATTTATTGTCCAATCATCATGAAACTTGGTCAGAAGATTCATCTTAATAATATCTTGGAAGAGTTCCAAAATGATGCCGGTTGGTTGAAAAACATGGCTGCCAGTGGGCGGGGCATTTTTCCTTATATGGCTATACACTGTAACTCCAATATAGTGCGGTCCGTTATAACGCCGTGTCCAATATAACGCCGGGGGTGCTTGGATCCCGTTTATTCTCCAACCTATATTTCTGATTCGAATCGATGCAACTTCATGTATTTTCAGCTAATTCAAACAAGGCGGCGATCACAGCTTGATTGCTTTATCCGTCCGTTTAACTGATTTTAATCGATTAGAGGTTAAACGACAGACAACAGCTAATTGGCGTTAATCTGTTGTGTAATGTCAATAAAGGTGTGGAAACTCGCGAGTCATTGTTTATTACATGTATTCCCTATCAGAGCGGTCCGGTGCGCTTATTATACCCCCATTACCATTGGTAATGGGGGCTATATAGGAGTCACTTTGTCGGTCGGTCAGTCTGTCGGTCTGTCCCGAAATTTCATCCCATCTTCACCAAACTTGGTCACAATTTGTATCTAGATGATGTATAGGTCTAGTTTGAATATGGGTCATGCCGAGTCAAAAACTAGGTCATGGGGTCACTTAGTGTGTTTAAAACCAAAAGTTTGTCCGGACAATAGCTATGTCATTTATCGTTAGATTTTAAAATAACTTGGTACATTTGTTCACCATCATGGGACGGTGTGTTGTGTGAAAAAAGTACATCGATATCTCCAAGGTCGAGGTCACACTTGGAGTTCAAAGGTCAAATGCTTGTCCTGGCCATATTATTATCATTTATTGTGAGATTTTAAAATCATTTGGCAAATTTGTTCACCATCATTGGACAGTGCGTCGCACAAAAGAATTATGTCGATATCTCCAAGGTCACACTTTGAGTTCAGAGATTAAAAATGGCCATAAATGAGCTTGTCCAGGCATAACTATGTCGTTCATTGTGAGATTTTAAAATCATTTGGCACATTTGTTCACCATCATAGGATGGTGTGTCGCGGAAAAGAATTACGTTGATATCTCCAAGGTCAAGGTCACACTTTAAGTTCAATGGTCAAAATTGGCCATAAATGAGCTTGTCCGGGCCATAACTATGTTGTTCTGTGTGAGATTTTAAAATCATTTGGCACATTTGTTCACCATCATTGGCCGGTTTGTCGCGCGAAAGAATTACATCGATATCTCTGAGGTCAAGGTCACACTTTGTGTTCAAAGTTAAAAAATGGCCATAAATGAGCTTGTCTGAGCCATCACTATTTCATTCATTCTGAGATTTTAAAATCATTTGGCACATTTGTTCACCATCATTGGCCTGTGTGTCGTGCAAAAGAATTACATCAATATCTCCAAGGTCAAGGTCACACTTTGTGTTCAAAGTTAAAAAATGGCCATAAATGAGCTTGTCTGAGCCATAACTATGTCATTCATTGTGAGATTTTAAAATCATTTTGCGCATTTGTTCACCATCATTGGACTGTGTGTCGTGCGAAAGAATAACATCAATATCTCCAAGGTCAAGGTCACACTGAGTTCAAAGGTCAAAAATGGCCATAAATGATCTTGTCCGGGCCATAACTATGTCATTCATTGAGAGATTTAAAATTACTTTTGTTTACAATCATTGGACAATGTGTCATGCAAAAGAATTACGTCGATATCTTCAAGGTCAAGGTCGCACTTGGAGTTCAAAAGTGAAAAATGGCCATCAATGAGCTTGTCCGGGCCATAACTATGTCATTCATTTCAATAAGGTAAGGGCAAGCAGAATAATTATGAAATTAGAATTATTCAAAACAATTACCTGTTTAGTGTATTTATCATGTATCGTATTTCATTGTTTAAACTATGGCTGTGTAAGTGTGTTATCATTAATTACATGCTTGATAAATAAAAAGATCTTTGTGTATGTTTAATGTTTCAGTAGGTATGCGAAAAATAAACTTACAAATCCGGACGATTTATTTACATGCTACTGCAGTGTAATTGTTAACAGAGATTCACTTAAATTTTTGCCCGCTATCAGAAAGTCCATGAAAAGCACGTTTTTTACATGTTGCATACGACGCAATAAAACATTTCTGGGTACATGTATCGTATTGCATTCAATCTAATTTTAAATTCTCTCGTCCAATGAAAGCTGTGTCCCATAATGCACTGTACTATTTTTCTGAAAAATGGCGTATGCATATGAATTTGTTTATGAAATTCGTAAACATATTTCTTGTCATAAATGTTTACGATCATTTTTTCGTAAGTGATGTTGTAATTATTGGATTATCGGATAAATGTGCACATTAGAAAAGCGGTATGTAAACTGTTATCGTTCGATGCGGATGACAACACAGCATGGCAATACACAGGACCTTTATTATAGGCTATACTATACCTTAAATAAATAAGCTCAAAACTTATAACGCTGTCCGTTTATAACGCTGTTGCGTGGCTTGGACCCAGTCATCCGCTTTATATTGGAGTTACAGTGTAGTAAAACCTTGTTAACACTCTAGAGGCCACATTTATTTTTCGATCTTCATGAAACTTGGTGAGATGATTTGTCCCAATGATATGTTGGATAAGTTTGAAAATGGTTTTGGTTACTTTAAAAACATGGCCACAAGGGGGCGGGGCATTTTTCCTTACATGGCTATATATTGCTATAGTAAAATCTTGTTAACACTCTAGAGACCACATTTATTGTCCGATCTTCATGAAACTTGCTTAGAAGTCTTATCCCAATAACATCTTGGACGAGTTCGAAAATGATGCAGGTTGGTTGAAAAACATGGCCGCCAGGGGGCAGGGCATTTTTCCTTATATGGCTATAGTAAAACCTTGTTAACACTCTAGAGGCCACATTTATTTTCCAGTCTTCATGAAACTTGGTCAGAAGGTTTGTACCAATGATATCTTGGATGAATTTGAAAATTGTTCTGGTTGTTGGAAAAACATGGCCGCCAAGGGGGCATGGCACATTTCCTTGTATAGCTATAGCAAAACCATGTTAACACTCTAGAAGCCATACTTAATGTCCGATCATCATGAAACATTGTCAGAAGATTTGTCCCCATGATATCTTGGACAAGTTCGAAAATGGTTCCAGTTGCTTGAAATACATGGCCACCAGGGAGCAGGGCATTTTTCCTTATATGGCTTCATGAAACTTTGTCAGAATATTTGTTTAAATGATATCTTGGATGTGTATGAAAATGGTTGTGGTCTGTTGAAAAACGTGGCTGCCAGTGTGTTAACTAGTCATGAAAGTTGGTAAGAACATTTTGTTCTAATGACATCTTGGGCTGCACAGGACAGGTCAGTTCCTTTCCTCTCAGGTGAGCGACTTTGGGCCTTTCAGGCCCTCTTGTTTTAAATGTCAGATCTATATATTAAGTTATGAGGTGTTCACAAATTTGTTAGTTTATATGCATAATGCCTATATGTATGTATGTATGTAAAATTATATAGAATAAAAGAAATAAATTATCAAAATTTGACTATTGTGTTTTATTGTACCCTTTTTATATCATGTTAAACATATTCTGACATTCAATAAAACATTGACTACACAAAGTATTAAAGAAAATACAAATCTGTAACAGAACCCTTTACTTTATATTTTCAGTATGACTAGAAATTATTGATTAAAACATGGTATGTTTGGAGATTTATGGGAAGTTTCAGGGGTGTCTCCAATACTAAAAGTATATAAAGTTTCCTCCACAGCCGACAGCTTGACTAACTGTAACATCGGGTGACACCTGTGTCAATTCTAATTTATTTCGACTAGGGCACAGACAATTTTCAGGTGGTCAACTTTCAACGATAGGGCTTGATCATACGAACCACAAATGAACTCATTGTACAGGTCCGCGGGAGTTAAAGTTTCTGCACATTTTGACACCCCGTACCAATCTTTTATGGTTGTAACGCCGTTTCTACACCTAAAAATAAAAGAACATTTTGTTGTTTTGGCTTGATCACTTAAATTTCAGACGACGCTCGTGCGACGTCAAAAATCAATAATCGTCTCGGAGACATTGGGTTGCCGATTCGCACTTCGCAATTTTTGTACTCGTTCAGCTGATTCTCCTCAGTATTTTGTGGCTGGAATTTTTTTTTTACGGATTTTTTTTTAAAAACAAAAACGTTCGGGTGGGACGATTTTGATGAGCGGGCGGGGATGAGAATCTAGGAATTTATTTTCTATTGCCTTATCATATGTTATGCAAGTTATAAATGTGTTTTATGAGCCTATTTATTTCTATAATCATAAAATATTTTGATTTAATTTTCTTATGAGCTCCAAGAAAGAATGTTGTATACATTAAGATAAAAATTATGAAAATTTTATGTTACTTTTGTTATCTTTTTTTCAGACCAGTCCTGACATTTTTCCTGTTTGTTGCGCGAGCCCTGATATCAGGTGCCTTTCAAGGGGCGTATGTGTACACGCCTGAGGTGTACCCTACCTCAATGAGGGCCATAGGGCTAGGCATGTGCAGTAGCATGGCCAGAGTGGGCGCCATAGTAACACCATTTGTGGCACAGGTGGGGGCAGTCTGCACAGGCTAATCTGGAACGGCACTTTCCGCCTAAACTGGACTTTGTTAAGAAGATATTTCCTTTTGAAAAAAATAATTAAAGTGGAAAGTGACATCCCTGATTAGCCTGCATGTTATTGCATTGACTTAACATTTGTACATATGCTTGATGTAATGGCTTCCAAAACAAATTACGTTTTAATATACCTAATTAAAACAGAAACAAATATCATGTCTTAGTAATACGTCAAGAAAGGTGTGCCTAGGTTTCCATGAAGTGAAACAAATCTCATGAATCAATTTTTATGCCCCTGAAGGGCGGCATATAGTTTTTTAATTGGCCGTCAGTCCGTCCGTCTGTCCCTCCGTCCGAAAACTTTAACATTGCCCATGACTTTTGCGATATTGAAGATAGCAACTTGATATTTGGCATGAATGTGTATCTCGTGGAGCTGCACATTTTGAGTGGTGAAAAGTCAAGGTCATCCTTCAAGGTCAAAGGTGAAATATATGGCTTTAAAGCGGCACAGTAGGGGGCATTGTGTTTCTGACAAACGCATCTCTTGTTATCTTATCAATATAGAAAGTATGGATTGATAATACCTTTTATAAACTAAATTATTTCAACCCAAGTTCTATTGACAACTGTGCTTTTACATTTCAGGTCCTTCTTAAGGTATCTGCATATGTTGCAATATCAACCTATGGAGTGATGTCATTGATTGCTGCAGTTGCCTCCATCATGTTGCCCATAGAAACCAAGGGCAGAGAAATGAAGGTGAATATAACAGAATAAAAATATTTTTTAATGCAAAGAGCGGCTTTCAGAACTGTTGAAAGGTATATCTTAATATTAGCTGCAAATCCATAGGATTTAAAAGGATTTTGTATGTGTAGGTGATCTAATGGCAAGGAAAAAAGCAAAAACTTGATTTGAGTCCTCACTGTCAAGTAGTACTTAGCGAACGAAATTTAAATATTTTATTATGCCCCCCTTCGAAGAAGAGGGGGTATATTGCTTTGCTCATGAAGGTAGGTCGGTCGGTACGTCCGTCCACCAGATGGTTGTCAGACGATAACTCAAGAACTCTTGGGCCTAGGATCATGAAACTTCATAGGTACATTGATCATGACTCGCAGATGACCCCTATTGATTTTGAGGTCACTAGGTCAAAGGTCAAGGTCACGGTGACCCGAAATAGTAAAATGGTTTCCGGATGATAACTCAAGAACCCATACGCCAAGGATCATGAAACTTCATGGGTAGATTGATCATGACTCGCAGATGACCCCTATTGAATTTGAGGTCACTGGGTCAAAGGTCAAGGTCAGGGTGACCCGAAATAGTAAAATGGTTTCCGGATGATAACTCAAGAATGCATACGCCTAGGATCCTGAAACTTCATGGGTAGATTGATCATGACTCGCAGATGACCCCTATTGATTTTGAGGTCACTAGGTCAAAGGTCAAGGTCACGGTGACCCGAAATAGTAAAATGGTTTTCGGATGATAACTCAAGAACGCATATGCCTAGGATCATTAAACTTCACAGGTAGATTGATCATGACTCGCAGATGACCCCTATTGATTTTGAGGTCACAAGGTCAAAGGTCATGGTCACGGTGACCCGAAATAGTAAAATGATTTTTGGATGATAACTCAAGAACGCTTTTGCCTAGGATCATGACACTTCATAGGTACATTTATCGTGACTCACAGATGACCCCTATTGATTTTCAGATCACTAGGTCAAAGATCAAGGTCACAGTGACAAAAAACGTATCACACAATGGCTGCCACTTCAACGGACAGCCCATATGGGGGGCATGCATGTTTTACAAACAGCCATTATTTTAAAGAAACTTCTAGTGGTCAATATTTTAAGTTAAAACTATTTTAGAAATCAAATTTGGTAGTTGCAGTAGAGCTTTATTTGTTGAGAAGACCTAAAAGCATCTGTTCATCAAATACAATTATTATTTTTCCCGTCCAGTAAATTGATTAGACATGCAATTTATGTGTCAACTTTAAAATATTTTAAAATCTATATTTTTTAAGAAGAGCAAGAGTGATTGATGTTTTACTTGGCCTGAGTTGTGCCAACCTTATATACATACATCAGTTTTTGGGGGATTAAAATTTCTGCATCATATAGATAATAATATCATAGATAATAAATAATAATTTGGACACACCCGATGTTTGTATTTTGGATGCTTAATTGTCCCCTACCAGTGAAACCGGAGGGGACTTATGGTTTGCGCTCTGTGGGTGAGTCTGTCTGTCAGTCTGTATGTCAGTCTGTCTGTCAGTCCATCACACTTTTCTGGATCCTACAATAACTTTAAAAATTCTTCATGTTTTTTCATGAAACTTGAAACATGGACAGATGGCAATATGGAGATAATGCATGTCAATTCATTTTTTGTTCCTAAGTCATGAATTCTGGTTGCTATGGCAACAATTTTATTTTTTTTAAATACTGACAATGGTGGAGTTTCACCAGTAGGGGACCATATTGCTTGACAATCTCTTGTAAATTATATACCTGTTTGGAAATTATTAATATTTAAATGAAAATTCATATTGGCAGTTGAAAGAGGTGTTTTTTGCTAATATAATATTTTCTAATGTGGCTCACATTGCACCAGCATACAAGTTACAACAACTTATATGGTCTGTCTTCTGTGAAAAGGGCTTGATGCATGTGCGTAAAGTGTTGTCCCAGATTAGCCTGTGCAGTCAGCACAACTCATTTAAGGCGGAAAGTGTCGTCCCTGATTAGGTAAATAGAACAATACATAAGAACCTTGCTCTGGGAAACCGAAGCTTAATGTCATATAATGTATGCATCGTATGTCATATAATGTATGCATCGTATGTCATATAATGTATGCATCGTATGTCATATAATGTATGCATCGTATGTCATATAATGTATGCGTCGTATGTCATATAATGTATGCATCGTATGTCATATAATGTATGCATCGTATGTCATATAATGTATGCATCGTATGTCATATAATGTATGCATCGTATGTCATATAATGTATGCATTGTATGTCATATAATGTATGCATCGTATGTCATATAATGTATGCATCGTATGTCAAATAATGTATGCATCGTATGTCATATAATGTATGCATCGTATGTCATATAATATATGCATCGTATGTCATATAATGTTTGCATCGTATGTCATATAATGTATGCATCGTATGTCATATAATGTTTGCATCGTATGTCATATAATGTATGCATCGTATGTCATATAATGTATGCATCGTATGTCATATAATGTATGTCATAATGTATGCTCGTATGTCATATAATGTATGCATCGTATGTCATATAATGTTGCATCTATGTCATATAATGTATGCATCGTATGTCATATAATGTATGCATCGTATGTCATATATGTTTGCATCGTATGTCATATAATGTATGCATCGTATGTCATATAATGTATGCATTGTATGTCATATAATGTATGCATCGTATGTCATATAATGTATGCATCGTATGTCATATAATGTATGCATCGTATGTCATATAATGTATGCATCGTATGTCATATAATGTATGCATCGTATGTCATATATGTATGCATCTGTATGTCATATAATTGTATGCATCGTATGTCATATAATGTATGCATCGTATGTCATTAAATAGTATGCATTCGTATGTCATATAATGTATGCATCGTATGTCATATAATGTATGCATCGTATGTCATATAATGTATGCATCGTATGTCATATAATGTATGCATCGTATGTCATATAATGTATGCATCGTATGTCATATAATGTATGCATCGTATGTCATATAATGTATGCATCGTATGTCATATAATGTATGCATCGTATGTCATATAATGTTTGCATCGTATGTCATATAATGTATGCATCGTATGTCATATAATGTATGCACTGATGTCATATAATGTATGCATCCTATGTCATATAATGTATGCATCGTATGTCATATAATGTATGCATCATATGTCATATAATGTATGCATGGTATGTCATATAATGTATGCATCGTATGTCATATAATGTATGCATCGTATGTCATATAATGTATGCATCATATGTCATATTATCAGGGATGACACCTAAATGTATGCATCATATGTCATATAATCAAGGATGACACCTTCCGCTTTTTATGAAATTTCTCATTTAAATAAAAGCTTCGTTAAAAAATCCAATTTGCACAGGGTAATTTGTGAGAATCCTTTTTGCACATGCATTAAGCATGGTTATCACAGTGCAAGGCTCATCTATAAGGGTGACTTGTTAATTTCTTTCAGGATCATGGTGAGGATATCAAGGTCAAGAAACCAAGTTAATTACTGATTAGACCATATCCGGAACGTGTAATATATTTCTGTGTAAAGCTTACAGTGTAGGTCATACTAAATATTGTTGTTATCATGGTACATTCTGTTTAGTGTTTCTGTGTTCAGATTGAAGAGAGATATTTCAATACTGTTTAATTTAATCATATTTTGATATATATATGTTGAATATACTATTGTTGTTTATTTATAGATTAATTTTTAAAATGTATTCTTATGTTTTCTATTTTTACGTTCTGTACTATTTTTCATAATTTTTCAAATAAGAATGCGTGCTGGGGACCAACATCTATGTTCATTCCAGTGCATGCTGGGGACCAACATCTATGTTCATTCCAGTGCATGCTGGGGACCAACATCTATGTTCATTCCAGTCACAGACTCTAGATGAGATCAATATACGCTCCGTGTTCCAGTTCAGTAATTGAGTTGGTGTCTTGGAAAGCCAGGCTTAATGCAAATGCATCAAGTATTTAGCCCAGATTTGCCTTTGAAGTTTGCACAGGTTAATCGGGTATGATTCTTTACTCTAAGACCTTTTTTCGCTTAGAAGAGACTTCATTTTTAACAAACAATTCCACAAAAGCCTTAAGTTTTCTCCCAGGTTAGCTAATTGATTAAAAACAGTGTTTACAAGTCATTATTTTTAAACCCCAGGTATAATGCATATTTTGACCATAATTTGTTGCCTATTTGGATATTATGTTAAAATGTACTTCAGAGCTTTTTTGAATTGTAATGAAAAGTGTTATTTCACATAATCTTGTTTAAGGGATCAAATACTCTTATATGACATATAACAGGGGGTACTATAGCTTACACTAAAATAAATATACTGTTGTGAAATCTACAATGAACACCAGTCCTCGAAGATCTTACATTCAGTTCAGTTTGTTTTCTGCTTTTGGTATATATGTAGTATGTTTACAGCACATTTGAACACACAATTTAAATGCAATATTAAATTAGAATGTGCATTCCACTCTTAAGTCTATTGTCAAAATAGAACTTTATTATGTGTGTATAATAGTCTTCTATCAGCCACAAAATAACCATATGTGCAGATTTGTTTAACATCAGATCATCAAAATGTTGGTATAACTCATAAACAACTCTGATATAAATATTCCTCTACTCTATTTTTGGAAATGCGGCTTCCTTCATCATCTCGATTTATGTATTTTTACACCTTTTTTTGTCACAGCTACATCATTTATTGTATTTATGTTATTATAATACTTGTTTATTTAGTAACATCTTGGTGTATCATTTGTCTTGTGACATATTTACTGTGTGTTGTAAGTTCATTTACATTTGGGTCTTGTGCGAAGTTTTGTTATTTGTCTACAATACATTATTTTGTGGCCACATTCGTTGCAATTTATGATTTTATTAGCTCCTCTGGCCAGAGGCCAGCAGGGCTTATGTCATGGTCCTGTGTCCGTCATGTGTGCGTTAACTTTTCCTTAAAACATCTTCTTCTCCTAAACTACTGGTCCAATCCTGATGTAATTTCTCAGGAATGTACCTGGGGTGAATCTTTTTCAAATTTGTTCAAATTATGCTCCTGGGGTCAAATTTGACCCTGCCGGGGGGGGGGGGGGTCAAAAAATTGAAAATTTGCTTATATAAGGCCTATTTTGTGAAAACTTTAAAAACCTCTCATCCATAACCATTGGGCCTAGGGCTCCAAAATTTGTTATGTAGTGACATCTTATAGTCCTCTACCAAGTTTTTTCAAATTATGCCCCTGGGGTAAAATTTGACCCTGCCCCGGGGGGTCAGAAATTTGAAAATTTGCTTATATAAGATCTATTTTGTGCAAACTTTAAAATCTTCTTGTACATAACCGTATGGCATAGGGCTTCCAAATTTGGTATGTAATGACATCTAATAGTCCTCAGCCAAGTTTGTTCAAATGAAGCCCCTGGGTTCAAATTTGACCGTTCCCCAGGGGTCACAAAATTGAACATATGCTTATATTGGGCCCATTTTGTGCAAACTTTTCAAATTCTTGTCCATAACCATTTAGCCTATTTCTACCAAATTCGGTATGTAGTGACATCTAATAGCTCTCTACTTAGTTTGTTCAAATTATGCCCCTGGGGACAAATTTGACCCTGCCCCTGGGGGTCACAAAAAATGAACATATGCTTAAATAAGGCCTATTTTGTGCATCTTCTTGTTCATAATTATAGAGCCTAGGGCTACTAAATTTGGTGTATAGTGATATCTAATAGTCCTCTACCAAATTTGTTCAAATTTTTCCCCTGGGCTCAAATAAATTTGACCCTTCCCCGGGGGTCACAAAACTGAACATATGACGTTTACCAGGGGAGATTACTGCGGCCGTGTGACCAACAACAACAACAACATCTTGTAAACATGAGATAAAACCCTGTCATTTAGTGCCATTTAGATCAGATGGTGACTGCTTACAAAGGAATGGAAGTAAGAACATGAGTTATGAATGTTTTTCTTATAAACTGAAACAAATCGGGTTTTATTTAAATATGTCAAAAGTGAACATATATCCGGATACAAATATTTCGGATGACATGTTAATTTCATGTCTTTTTTGTAGTGTTTAAACCAGTTTAATAATATCTTATTGATTTTAAAAACGCAACTTCCATGAACATAATTCTTTCAAGAAAAGTCAATATATGAAACTGCATGGTAAACTCAAACTTTGTATCCAAGAGAAGGTGTTGGAATTAATGAAGTGCAATGTTCTTATGGTGGACGAACCAGTTATCGAACACCTAAGAAATTACGTTAAATTACCTTAAAATTGAAACACTTAAAATGACAAAAACATTTTGTTTTAACAAATGACTAACAGTTCAATCATTGAATGATTTATCTGTAAAGTTTTCCAGCAAACTACCTTCAAGAATTCATAACAATGATTCCCTGATTATTGTCACCTCTAGCAGACAAAACAAAATGGCGGCCAATGTAAACATGACCTATTACCCGACATTTCATAAATACTACTCCAGTATATACAAAGTCACATAACTATCACGTGACCCGGACTCGGTGAAAAAATCTGCGTCTGCTGCAATCAAAATTGCAAACGGAAATATGCTTTTTGGTGTGTAAATGCATGTTTTGATAAATGCATTCAAAAAGTAATAGCAAAAAACACACAAAACGGTGTATATAACAATAAATGTTTTCCTTTAACCTGTTTTCGGCGCATTTGTTTCAAGCTTAGTAGGCAAGTAGGTCATGGACTTCATGTGCGACCATTTGTTTATCAATGTGACGTCATGCACACTTTTGCGCATGTGCAAAAAGAACCAAAACAAAATGTCCGATAATAGGTGCTGTTCGATAACAGGTACTTACACGATAACTATCGTATATGCTGCTTTTTAATTACTAATGATTCGTTGTTCCATTTGTGAATCGTGACTCATGAATTGTGGATATGATTGTCAATTGCTCAACAATCCATATATATTTCTGACCATTTTATAATTTTCTTAATATAAGTTATAAATTGATCTTAGAAGTCAAATGTATTACTTAATTAAATACATTTATAAATATAAAGAAATAATCTTAAGATTATCATAACATTCTCAGGCCTGTTGGTCTTTGGGATTTGTGGGTTGTTAATTATATTTTGAGATGATTCTTTACAAAGAAAGATGCTACTATTGTATTTGTTATAAATGTGTGAAAGGCTCTAAGAAGGAACCAGAGATTATTAACCCTTTACCAAACACTAACAGGATTTTACGGGTTTGTAGCTGACAACTTTTAAATAATTGTGATAAAAGGAGAAATTGCTCAAGATGAGCAATTTCTCCTTTTATCACAATTATTTCTACCTTACCTGATAATTTCCTTCATATTCCAAAACAATTTAATTGTCGTCTGCAACCTCTTTCAAATTGGGAAAGTCCAAAATGTGTCGTTTGGTAAAGGGTTAAGGCATTTTGATTCCTATGGGTCTTTGAATCTGTTTCAAATCAAATGCGTAGATTTGATCTTCAGCATCTAAAATTATGTGAAATAGAAAGAACGAAAATATCTTTTGGAGAGATAAATGTACCTACGTTATAAGCAAAGGACCTGTGCAACAATTCCCGGGCTTTTTAGTCTGTTTTGTTCACACGCTAGTAACTTTTTCCATGTATAAAAATGCTTACCCTGCCAACTTTTAAGCGCCCAGTGGGACGAGGGATAGAAAGAGAAAGTCACATGCTTGAGTACATTTCAACCAATGTGCATTGCATGTTTTTTTCGCATAAAAACAGTGGAGCGATACAGGGCCATCATGGCCCTCTTGTTTTAATTTGTTATCGTATGTATTGAAAATTGATTGGATTTTCATTTATAAAGTTTGTTGGCTGTTTAACATGTAAAAGCTGGTTATATCGTGTATTATCAATATATTGCTATATAATCTAAGCATATTGCAAAATATTTTGATAAGTTAATATGATAGAGTATTCTTAAATTGTACTTAAATTTTATTCACTTTACATATTGAACCATCCTTGTATCTGGTGTGCTACCATTTTTTCAATGTAGACAAATGGAAATATGGCAATAAGCAATATACAGGGACCTTTAATTTAAATTACACATAAGCTTATGTCACATATTATTTGTAAGCTATGTTTTGTGACAGTTGAGTTTACTCTTAGTGATGTATTCAGAAGTCCAAGTATCACATGCCTGAGAGTGCTACTCTACAAACACAATTTATAAGCCCCCTACTGGTTTCACCGGAGGGGACTTATGGTTTTTGCTGTGTCAGTCAGTCAGTCGGTCTGTCACACTTTTCTGGATCCTGCGATAACTTTTAAAGTTCTTAAAAAAATTCATGAAACTTAAAACATTGATAGATGGCAATATGGACATTATGCATGTCATTTCTTTTGTTCATACGTCAAAAATTCTGGTTGCTATGGCAACAAATAGACTAGAAATACTGCTGAAAATGGTGGTTTTCTGGATCCTGCAAACTTTAAAAGTTCTTATTAATTTTGCATGAAACTTGAAACATGAATAGATGGCAATATGGACATTATGCACGTATTTCATTTTGTTCATACATCAAAAATTCTGGTTGCTATGGCAACAAATAATTAAAAAAATTATCTGAAAATGGTGGAATTTCTGACAATGGTGGAATCGGTAGGGGACTTATATTGCTTGCCAATAGTCTTGTTATTCCAGATTTCTGCTTTGTAACTATTTATGATTTATTTGACAGTCACTTGGTGGAAACTCTTTTGTTAAGATGTTTGGCCTTCATATGATTGCTTTAGTTTTTCATAGAAAGATTGCTGAAGCTTTCACAGCTACCATTGCTACCATGACATTATTATTTGATATTCTTTACTTTTTTTGCTTTTATGCTATTTGTATTGATTTGTTCTTTTGCAATTTTAACTCATAACATTTCTTCTGCCATAGAGAGATGGCCTCTTAATGCATGTGTGTAAATTGTCGCCCAGATTAGCTTGTACAGTCCTCTCAGGCTAATTAGGGACCACATGTTCTGTTTGTATGGTATTTATTGTTTGAAAGTAAAAATCATGTTTATTTGGTAAGTGTTATCCCTGATTAGCCTGTAGGCTTTATAGACTGCATTCATTTAACCCTTTTTTTCCAGAGCGCATTGCTTGATTTATTTACATATTTATCAGAAAAAGATTTTCTTAATTTTTAGGCCAAATCACAATATTTGCTTATTGGTCTAGTGTTTAATGTTTCTAGTGCAACATTTTCATAATTGTTTATTTAGTGTAATATTTATATAATGATAACGTTGTTTCAGCATCTTGATGCAAGATTAATATTAAGATTGTACTGTGTGTCAGTCTGACCTGTCATATGACCATCTGTCTTTCCATACATGACAGGTGAAGTAAATTTTACTATTTGTTGTAGCACCCACTCTGCGTGCTGAATTGTTTTACAATAACACAAATGTACCCATAACCCCAAACCTTTACTTTGACCTTGTTTTTAGAAATGGGCTATCAAGCTTCAAAACTGTGTCTGCCAAACACAGAATCTCATGCGCTTTATCTTCATTAAGAGTCTCATACCTTTTTGAACGTTTTTGTTGTTCTATATTTATGAACCCCTTCCAAAAAGAGGGGGTATTTTGTTTTGCTAGATGTCGGTAGGTTAGTAGACCAGTTTGTTTCCGATCCATACCTTTTAAACAGATTGACCAATTGTCTTGATACTTTGTCCATATGCATTTGCCAGTAGATGACATCTATTGAAATTGGGATCATTAGGTGACAAGTCAAGGTCACTGTCACAAAAAGAATGAAAAATGGTTTGAATAGATAACTTGTGAACGGAGAGATATATGGGCTTGATACTTCCCATTTGAATTGGCATTAGCCGTGGATGGCCCCTACTGAAATTGGGGTAACTAGGTCAAAGGTCACTGTCACAATAAGTGTGAAATCTGTTCTGATCAATAAATCCTCAACTGATTTACTGATTGGCTTGATACTTCCCATGTTCGTTGGCCTTGGACAGTGGATGACCCCTCTTGAAATTAGGGTCACTAGGCCAAAGGTCGAGGTCACTTTGACATTATGTATTTAATTGGTTTCCACTCTTTGTTTCATCAAAGGCTAAGTCACATTAATATGATAAGATTAACTCTTATGGGCAGTTTTGTTGCAAAATGTCCTGTGTCAAGGCCCTGATTGGGGGAGGGGCATCTGTCTCGGACTTCGGCGCTCTTGTTTTATTTCATATTAATTGACTTTTTTTGTAAACATATCATACATTTCTATGTTGTTTTTATTATAATACTCATATAATTTTGATTTGATTTTCAAAACAATGTAAACAGACCTGTTGAAATCCTTTCTGTTATATATAAAATAATATAAAATATAGTTTTTCCTGCATGCAGGAAACCAAATCCCATCTTGAATGTTAATATTATAGTATGAGTACAAATTTCTCTTTAACCAGATGTAGATTCGGGATTTTGGTTAACATGGGATGGCATATTGAACCGTAAGCAACTGTTTAAAAACACATCAAACTTTATACTTAATTGTACTTTGCACAGACATAAATTTAAGCAAGTTCTTATAACATACTATGTTTGTTTGATATACATTTTTAGCTCACCTGAGCACAGCGTGCTCATGGTGAGCTTTTGTGATCGCCTTTTGTCCGTTGTGCGTTGTGCGGCGTCAACATTTGCCTTGTTAACTCTGTAAAGGCCACATTTATTTCCAATCTTCATGAAATTTAGTCAGAAGATAAGTCTCAATAATAACTTGGATGAGCTCGAAAATGGTAACGTTTGATTGAAAAACATGGCTGCCAAGGGGCAGGGCATTTTTCCTTATCTGGCTTTAGTAAAATCTTGTTGACATTCTAGAGGCGACTAAACCAGTTGCGGAATAGAATTAAATAATTAAACGAGACTTATCTTGGTTTACTCGATGTTTGATTGTAATTCTATGAGCAATGGGAGTTTAGGAGGCATTAATGACACCTCAATATTCTGTTAGCTTTTGTCATTTGTTCTGGCATTTGGAGGCAACAAGTCCCAAACTAACTGATTACATTTGACGACTGCAAGTCCGTCATAATTAGCTGGCCGCGGCAACATGTCATCTTTCAACAGATCATTGTATTGATCTTCATCCATGCCTTTACGAAACAGAGTAGTAATATTTTCGGCTAGAACTGGATCAATATCGGCTGATGTTGTCTCTTGACCCTTAAACCTTTTTGCAAGGGAAGAAAAAACAACTGTCACGTTCTATTCTAGCATTGTTAATATCATCCCTACTCCCCTCAAGGGGTCTTTTACTGCCCGACTGCGTCGGAATAGCCTAACTAAAATCATAGTTTCCATCCAAATCAATACAATCCTCACCGTAGCCTCCATAATCTTCATATTGGTCCGTGTTTTCCAGGTCCTCGACCCTCTTACAAACATTATTTAACATCTCCTCCAATTTGTCCATTTTACATTTCATTTCCATGAGCAAGCTTATCTTGCTTATCACTCTGAGTCTGAGTCTTTTTCATCGAAAGAGACTGTTTGTTTGCCGGTTTTTTAGTTTCTTTTGTTGTTTTGACACATTTATCTTTTAGCACTCGTCTGCGGCGAGTTAATGTCTGCCATTTTTCCAATTTAAGTACGCACCACGTGCGATACACAAATGGCTTAAAAACTACTATTAAAACAGCCCAAACGGACCCAAACTATAAATCCAAACGTAAACAAACTCTTAATGATACACTATACGCAAATAAAATAAAGTGTCACAAACTTAAACTGCGTACACAAACTGAAAAATATTCTACCAAAATGAATTGCGAACCTCGTCCGCCATATTGCGTCAGCACACTGATTGCGTATGCGCAGCAAATATCTCATTTAATGACGACTAAACCAGTTGCGGAATAGAATCATATGCAATAATAGGTACCTGGTAGTATGGATATAAACTTTGTCATTGTTATTCAATGATTCTATCATGGTACTTTCACCATTCCTGTTGCTGTAGATTAGCAATAAATCTTTAAGTTGTTTATAAATAGTTATAAATACTTTACATTGTAATTGCCCAATATTTAGTCAGAATCCGGTAAGAATCAAAATAATTTTATTTATTTTATGCTTTTTATGCTGCACCACTCGTGAAAATATTAATTTATATGATCACTCGTGAAATAAAATCGATATTCCATCAAATCCAAAAAATAGCCTCTATTTATTTTATGCTTTCCGTTGGTTTGTAGAGACATATCAGTGAAATAAAACTGATATTTCTCTGTTTCAAACAGTGAAAAATAACAGTGAAAATTATCAATAATTTTCGCTGTATTACTGTGAAAGTACGTCATTTTGTTGACTAAATTATGTCATTATTTCAGAAAAATTCTCAAGTAAAGCTCTTTGGCAATGTAAATAAACGGTGAATAAAAGCATAAAATAAAAAGAAAATGTGTTGGATTCGGTGGAATATCGATTTTAATTCAGAAGTGATCATAGAAAATAAAAAAAATTCTGTGATCACTAGTGTTTATTTCATTGTTTATCTAAAAAGAAAAATATTATGTCATGTAAATTGTTTCTTATACGAATAAAAAATGAGTTTATGTTTACAAAAAAAATACAAAATTGAAATGAAATATACCTTGTTAGCTTTTGATGCCCACGATATGGTGGCATATAGCAGTTGAACTGTCCGTCAGTCTGTCCGTCCGAAAACTTTAACATTGCCCATGACTTTTGCAATATTGAAGATAGCAACTTGATATTTGGCATGCATGTGTATCTCATGGGCTGCACGTTTTTAGCAGTGAAAGGTCAAGGTCAACATTCAAGGTCATAGGTCAATAACAAAAAATCATCCCTCAAGGTCAAAGGTCAAATATATGGCTTCAAAGCGGCGCAGTAGGGGCATTGTGTTTATGACAAACACATCTCTTATTAGTTTAAATCTCTGTGGCTTCTTGTAAAAGTAAGTGCAGTCTTATCATTTGATGGAGGACATTGAGCTGAAGTGCAATTTTTAGGAAACTTTAATCAAGGGCCCACTATTTTTCTTAAGTTGCCTTAAGTTTTCCGTTTTTAGATCTACTGTCCATAGGCCAGAAGAGCTTATGGGATGGCATGGTGTCTGTCTGTCTGTGTGTGCGTCAGACTTTCTCTTGTTTTTCCGATAAAGTCCACATTTTTCATCCTATTCTTTTCAAACTTGTTCAGTGTGTTGATATTAATGAGGACTCAAACCCTACAGAAAATGGGTTACATCAGAGTAAAAAGTTTAGAGTTATCTCCCCTTGAATTTGAGAAATTTGTGAAATAAGGCTTGTTTACACAAAAAAGTCCACAGTTTCATCCAATCATTTTCCAACTTTCACAGTGTCATTATCTGAATGATGAGTCAAACCCTATTGTAAATGAGCAATATCGGAGTTATAAATCCAGAATTATCTCCCCTTGAATTTGAGAAAAAATAAAAATCTTTAACATTTTGCCATAACTTTTGCAATATTGAAGATAGCAACTTCATATTTGGCATGCATGTGTATCTCATGGAGTTGCACATTTTGAGTGGTGAAAGGTCAAGGTCATCCTTCAAGGTCATAGGTCAATAACAAAAAAAATCAAAGCGGCACAGAAAGGGACATAGTGTTTCCAACAAACACATCTCTTGTTTGTTTACATCTAAAGTTCTATCCTTTTGAAACTTCAACGGATGTTTTAGCTCGTCAAGGGCCAGAATCCCATTGAGAGTGAAGAAAATTTGTCAAACTTATTGTTGAAAAGAAGCCATTTTAAGTTTAAATTTTAGGTTTTTCTTGTTTATGCGATGAATTTCCCATTTTGGGTCTGTTTGTTCAAAACTTACTTTGTTCATACTATCAAGGGCTTGAGCCCTATTGATTCCAGCCAGTAGAGGGATTCAGGCCCTCATGGGCCTCTTGTCATAAATATAGGATCTGGCACGAGTTGTCATAGCATACCATATTTATGCCCTCCTTCGAAGAAGAGGGGGTATATTGTTTTGCACATGTCGGTCCGTCCGTATGTCCGTCTCTATGTCTGTCCGTCCACCAGATAGTTTCCTGATGATTACTCAAGAACGCTTATGCCTAGGATCATGAAATTCATAGGTACATTGAACATGACTCGCAAATGACCCCTATGATTTTGAGGTCACTAGGTCAAAGGTCAAGGTCACAGTGACTCGTTCTTGGATGCAGTTTAGGACCACATTTGCAAATTATATTATGTGCTGGTGTCGTGGGGTCTCCGTCCACACCAGATGGTGTCCGGATGATAACTTAAGAACGCTTACGCCTAGGTTCATGAAACTTCATAGGTTCATTGATCATAACTGGCAGATGACCCCTATTTATTTTAAGGTCACTAGGTCAAAGGTCAAGGTCACAATGACTCGACATAGTAAAATGGTTTCCGGATGATAACTCAAGAATGTTTACGCCTAGGATCATGAAACTTCATAGGTACATTGATCATGACTGGCAGATGACCCCTATTGATAACAATTCTTATGCCTAGGATCATGATTCTTCATAGGTACATTGATCATGACTGAATTTTCAGGTCACTAGGTCAAAGGTCAAGGTCACAGTGACTTGAAACAGTAAAATGGTTTCCGGATGATAACTCAAGAATCATGAAACTTCATAGAGACATTGATCATGACTGGCAGATGACCCCTATTGATTTTCAGGTCACTAGGTCAAAGGTCAAGGTCACAGTGACTTGAAAGAGTTAAATTGTTTCCGGATGATAACTCAAGAATGTTTACGCCTAGGATCATGAAACTTCATAGGTACATTGATCATGACTGGCAGATGACCCCTATTGATTTTCAGGTCACTAGGTCAAAGGTCAAGGTCACAGTGACAAAAAACGTAATCACACAATGGCTGCCACTACAACTGACAGCCCATATGGGGGGCATGCATGTTTTACAAACAGCCCTTGTTTATTAAACCAGTTCAGGAATTTTGTTTTGAATTTCCTGGATGAGTTTAATAAAATACGGTATGATATGACGAGTGTCTGATCTTTTTTATCACATGCTTTTAAATGAGCAAATAAAATAAATATTTACGCAAACATAATAATAAATCCCAAATGTTGTTTACATTTCGTGACATCCATTGACCCTGCAACTTCATTTCAGCAAAATAACAAAATGCGATTGGTCAATAAACGAAAACTAAGCCAATGAAAACGCTTAAAAAGTATATTACACATGTGTAAGATAAAAATATATGTAATGGTTATATTACATGGGAAACAGGCATGTGATAAAACAAAAAATCACGTGTTGACATATATACCATTACAATTTTTAAGCACATTTTACATTATGATTTGTTGTGAGTTTGTTCTATATATTGTTGCTTGGGATGTAAATGTGATACAATTGACATTCAAAGAGGCGTCCTACTGTTCTTACAAATATAGCTTGTAATGAACGTGTATAATTTCTCAGTTGGAAAACTTATTTGTTGTAAAATTTCAGAACAGGATTAGTTTATCATACATGTTGTTTATAAAAAGATCTATGTTATTCAACTATTTATCTTAAAATGAAATTATAACATGTATATACAAGTGATGTATACAAATTGAGTCTCACTTTTCTTATGTTTATTTTGAGCTGTGCTGCTATACATGTCATTCCTGTTACCGTCTTGGTGACATACTTGTGTTATGTAAACATTTTGTGCTATGTTGTTCAATAAAACCTATAAAAAAAAATCACAATATGTTTGTCATCTGAATAGCATATAGTGTACACTTAATTAGGCTGTTAATGGTCCGAAGGTGGCAGTGTTGTCCAACAATTGTTAAGTATGTGTGACATATGAAGAAATATTAAAAACGTGTCTAGTATGTTTTTCGGAGTTTATTAAGTTTTTACAGTGCCCCCTTAGGATACGTGATGGGAGAGCCTTGCATGTGTCCCAGCATACCTACTTAATTTACCGCTTCAAAGAAAGGACCGCCTTCAAATGTCACGATGCCCATTCAAATGATGAGTATATGTTGTTGTTTTAAGCTCACCTGTCACGAAGTGACATGGTGAGCTTATGTGACCATGTGATGACTGGCGTCCGTTGTGCGTGCATGTGTCTGTCAACACTTTGTTGGGAAATATGGGGTAAAACTAGGTCACTATGTCAAATCATAGAAAAACCTTGTGTAGACAATAGAGGTCACAGTTTTCATCCAATATTTATGAAATTTGGTCAGAATGTTTATTTAATGACATCTGGCTTTGGATTGTATTTGGGTCATCTGGGGTAAAAAACTAGGTCACTAGGTCAAATAATAGAAAAACCTTGTGTAGACAATAGAGGTCACAGTTTTCATCCAATCTTTATGAAATTTGGTCAGAATGTTTATCTTGATGAAATCTGGGTTGGGATTGTATTTGGGTCATCTGAGGTAAAAAAAAACTAGGTCACTAGGTCAAATAATAGAAAAACCTTGTGTAGACAAAAGAGGTCACAGTTTTCATCCAATCTTTATGAAATTTGGACAGAACGTTTATCTTGATGAAATCTGGGTTTTGATTGTATTTGGGTCATCTGGGGTCAAACACTAGGTCACGAGGTCAAATAATAGAAAAACCTTGTGTAGACAATAGAGGTCACAGTTTTCATCAGATCTTAATGAAATTTGGTCAGAATGTTTATCTTGATGAAATCTGGGTTGGGATTGTATATGGCTCATCTGGGGTCAAAAACTAGGTCACTAGGTCAAATAATAGAAAAACCTTGTGTAGACAATAGAGTTAACAGTTTTCGTCCAATCTTTATGAAATTTGGTCTGAATGATTATCTCTAGATTGTGATTGTATTTGGGTCATCTGGGGTCAGAAACTAGGTCACTAGGTCAAATCATAGAAAACCATTGTGTAGACAATAAAGATCACAGTTTTCATCAGGTCTTAATGAAATATGGTCAGAATGTTTGTCTTGTTAAAATCTAGGTTGGGATTGAATTT
Organism: Dreissena polymorpha; assembly: GCF_020536995.1. Lineage (NCBI taxonomy): Eukaryota > Metazoa > Mollusca > Bivalvia > Myida > Dreissenidae > Dreissena > Dreissena polymorpha. Next base: position 63,143,526 of record NC_068355.1, on the reverse strand, counting down.
GGGTCATCTGGGGTCAAAAACTAGGTAACTAGGTCAAAGTTAAAAAAACAATTTTGTAGACAGTAGAGGTCACAGTTATCATCCAAACTTAATATATATTGTCCAGAATGTTAATAGTGATGAAATCTGGGTTGGGATTGTATTTGGGTCATCTGGGGTCAAAAACTAGGTCACTAGGTCAAATCATAGAAAAACCGTGTGTAGACAATAGAGGTCATAGTTTTCATCTGATCTTAATGAAATATGGTCAGAATGTTTATCTTGATAATATCTGATTTTGGATCGTATATGGGTCATCTGAGGTCAAAATTAGGTCACCGGGCCAATTGTAGTAAAACCTTGTGTAGATGAAAGAGGTCACAGTTTTCATCACGTCGTAATGAAATTTTGTCAGAATGTATTACAGGATACATATCTACAAATGTGATTTTGTCAAAATGAAACGCCATGACCAAAGTGGAAATGTACAAATGCAAATGTATCGGGTTTGATTATTGCAGTGAATGAATGGAAGCACGTCTCATTTGAAACAATATGCGCGTGGTCAAGTTATTGTAATAGTACACACATATGTACAATTTTATAGTGCGAAGTCTATTCCATCCTTCGAAATCTGTCTATGAAAATACATTTTCCCTCTCTTGCACATGTCCTTGCTCTTAAGATGTACGGATATGCATATGTGCATGAACCGATGATGCCAGTAAAAATATGTTATTAATATACAAGTAGATTTGTTCAAAAACAGCAAACGCTCAAACGTCAAGATATATAATAACAAGGGACAAAATTGTCACAAAACCAGGATTCAATAAAAAAAAGTCTGATAAAGGGAGACAACTGCAACTCAAAATGTGCATTGCTACTGATTGTTCATCACAAGTACCCCCTTGTTTCAAAATCAATCTGTTTTTCGACCCCGTGACCTAGTTTCTGACCCGGCATGACACGAATTCGAACCTGACCTAGATATTGTCTAGATACAAATTCTAATCAAGTTTCGTAAAGATCGGATGAAAACTATTTGAATTAGAGAGCGGACAACATGCTCAATGTTTAAAACGCACTAAGTGACCCCGTGACCTAGTTTTTAACCCGGCATGACCCATATTCGAACTTGACCTAGATATTGTCTAGATACAACTTCTGACAAGTTTCGTAAAGATCGGATGAAAACTATTTGAATTAGAGAGCGGACAAGCTTGTTCCGCCCGCCCGCCAGCCAGCCTGCCTGCCAGCCCGCCCGCATTCGCCAATCTAATAACCAGTTTTTTCCTTCGGAAAACCTGGTTAAAAACCTTTCTATTTGAAAACATAGCGCGTTGATGTTTATTATGTTTGTTATACAATAAAAATTAACACATAAAATCAACCAGTCAATCCTTGATATTCATTTGTATACGCAATTGCCGTCGGTGTCAAATTGTTTAACCATCTTTAAGTTTCTTCTGCTATGCCAATGTTTAAAAAATGGCCACTTATTAAAGTCTAAATATCAATGCCTACCAAGTTGCAAGGTAATACATAAATAATTTGGTTTCCGCTGGTCGCCATGGCAACAACGGGTTGAACATCGTTTTATCTGTTGGATATTTTTGCAATTCCAGTGCTCACACACCAGCAGGATATCATCATTCTGTCAAATACGACTAGTAATTAATTATGCCAAAATATATGAAGATACAAAATGGCAATAATGGCAAGGGTTACTTTAAGCATATGAGCCATGTAATGCAGAAATGGGTCCTATTTCATATGCATCTTCGAAATACGGTTTGGAAGTACCCAGTCCGCTGATTAGACCACAAAACCTTGGGAGACTAAATAGCGGACAGCGCACCCTCTGACCAGTGACTCACACAGGTGATTAGCTTGTGGCTATAATATTAATGAGTGAAAACATCATTTTGAATGATTAATATTCATATTATAACGAAAAATCAACTTTTATGAAAAATAAAATTCATCAAATATATATATAACAAGGTATTCAATTCGAAATCACCCCAAAATAGGGTGCATGGCTTTAAACAACCGTTACTTCATCAATTTTGGAGCAATTTCCATGATCTCGGGCTTATTTAACGCAGAAATGAATTTCCTTTCTGAAAATGTACATGTCTTGCACTATTTTTACAAATGCTGGGTCAATTTTTTAATAAATAACACGATACTCAACTCGCGTGACCTACTTGACATCGATCAGACCGGATCTAAGACTGAAATCTTCACGGAGTAAAGGGCATTTTCCCTGCAAAGTTCACGGACCTTGATACCATAATTCAATAAAACGTATGAAAAAAACATTCTTACCGTGCTTGCCGTTGCATTATGCATCAAAACTGACTGTCCAGCGCCGTTTGAAACCTTTGTTTACATACAATTTAACTAACTGACATTTTAAACACACCAGTGATTTCATATTGGTCCAATGCGAAGGTGTGTCTTAACACCTGAAGATTTCAATCATGCATCGGGTCTGATCGCTGTCAAGTAGGTCACGCGAGTTGTGTATCGTGTTATTGCTTAAAATTTGACCCAGCATTTGTAGCAATATTACAAGATATATACATTTCGAGAAAGGAAATTCATTTCTGCGTTGAATAAGACCGGGTTCATGAAAATCGCTGCACAATTGATGAAGGAACGGCTGTTCAAAGCATGAATATTTATCATTCAAAATGATGTTTTCACTAATTTATTTTATAGTCACACGCTAACCACCTGTAAAATGAGTCGCTTCATGCGAACATATGTCTTAACATAGATTGAAACTTGGACCCTTAAAAAATAGGCTCCTCAATTTTTACTATAACTCATGCAAAGGACAGTTGATGGAGAGTTAGTTGGTTCCTTGTTCCTTATTCCTTTTTCGAATAAGTAATAAGAAACAGTTCATCATTCCTTATTCAAGCTTAACATATTTGATAAACGTTTTAAAGAAAATATTGCATACAATTTTTAAGTAAATAAAAACAAACTAACTCTAATATATTTACTTTATGTATTTCGTTACAAATTCACGTTTCTTCTTCGCGTTTGTATAAATCTTGTTTAAACCGAACTGGCATTTTCTACTTCGAATGCTAATTTGCATTAAAAAAAACTAAGGCCTTTAACATGATTTTACATTTATGTATTTCAAAAATGCAATCTAGTACATTTTAACTTGTTCTTTTTTTATTTATAATCCAGTTCCTTTTTCTTGGCTAAATAAAGAAAAAGGAACCAGTTCCTTATTCCTTATTCAAGCCTAATAAGAGACTGGCATTTTCTTACATTAACAGCAATGCAATTGATCCAAAGTGTACCACATATAAAAGAACATCATTGTATTTATAGGTAAGATATTTTACAAATTTACTTCAATAAATTTCTACTGGAGTTAATTTCATGACAACCCAGATCTTTATTCGGTTAAAAAAAGGAAAAATGAACTGGTTGTGAATAAATCACTTAAAATCAATACTAGTATGCATGTAAGTTGGGTATCAAACCCATTCATTGCGGTACATTCTTAATTGGTTTTATTGAAATCGTTTTTTTTCGAAACTTAGGACGAACAAGTGTTGTCTCCCATTCGGGTAGGTATCGGGTAAAAACTAAACAACTCAAACGAAAATACGGTCTGCATCTCAGATATCTAAAATCGTAATATTAACTGTTCATTTCAATTAAAATATTACGTATACAGTTATTTCTACATTGATTGATATAGTTATAGTTCTAGTTTGTGTAACCCGTTGAATAACAACGTTAAATTATATTTTGTATAAATGGTGGATCATCTAAGCATTTTGCGTTTCCATCAAAGACACTCATCTTTGGAAAGCATTGATGCAAATACTAGAAAGTACTTTTGTTGGGCTGACGATTCATCGTTAACGGTGGATTATATAACATCTCATACATTTGCAGCTTGTTTGGTTGTTTTTGGTTACTAAACCGTTGAAAACAATTTTTTTTAACAAAACCACTTCCAATACGCCCTGCTTCCTTATGTTTTACAATAAATACTGCAATATTGCGATATAAATAAGTAACAAATACACGTTGTTAATGATTTTATTAAACACGTACTTTAAGACTTAGAACCAAGAAAATACGTACAGTTTTTGTGAATATATATATACTGGATACACCTGTTGATAAAGACATACATAATTTTCACTAAATACAGATTTGTGTAGTTAGAGGTATTTATATCCGTGTCATATTAATCTGTGTCATACTTTGAAAACAAAATAGTTTCAATAATATTCTTTATTTTAAGATACAAGTCTAATTAGCACACACGAATAACGTGCATACATAATTATACTTTTCGGTAGTCTTAGTCTAAGTCAAAGCGGTTGGTGAATAAGGACATGTGTATTTGCTCTGGTGAATAAGGACATGTGTATTTGCTCTGGTGAATAAGGACATGTGTATTTGCTCTGGTGAATAAGGACATGTGTATTTGCTCTGGTGAATAAGGACATGTGTATTTGCTCTGGTGAATAAGGACATGTGTATTTGCTCTGGTGAATAAGGACATGTGTATTTGCTCTGGTGAATAAGGACATGTGTATTTGCTGTATGTTTCACTTTCATGTTTAATTTCAACAGTGAATGCAGTCTAATAAGTTATTACCATGCTTGTTACACTGGCGTTTATCAACAGTTAGAGATGATTCCAGATGTTATAACCAAGAGTTTTTAGACTTTATAAAACGTTTAACTATTGTTCTTTTTATTTTAAATGTATTTCTTATATATTTTTTTCAACACACAATTACATGTATTTGTAAAGTTTACAAGATACTGTACTTACTTATATTTAATTTGAGACATGTGTTGGATGAATTGCATATTTTCTATTGATGTTTTCCAGTGTCTGATTGCAAAATATTATTGTTATAATTCATATTGTATGTGTACTCTTGTCTGCAATCTTGAAATAAATTTCTTGAAAAAAAATGTTCTTAAACAGTAAGAATTGCGATTTGTTGAAAAAACTTATTTTTTTCGATGGACATATAAATGATTTCTAGATAAGGGTTTGTCAATATTTCGTATACTTTTAACATATTATACATGGAACATCAAACCAGTGTATCCAATTTATGGTTTTATATAAATCGGGTTATACATGAAAGTATATAGCATATGCCATGGATTTCGAATGGTCAGCGTGAGACGGTAACATCTGCTCTCATTGTTAAATCAGACAAACATATTTTCACTTGTATCTATTTGTGTGTCTTCTTCCTCCGTATCCTGTTGAACTATCACTTAATAATACAGCTTGACCCCCTACGCTTGCATTGTGGGCAACACGTCCTCCGTCTCCTGTACACGCTCTGGCAACAATCGGAGTTCGAACACAGACACTCGGTGGGCAATGCTGTGGTCGCTGGACGAGTAACGGATGTTGTAGCGAGTATTGGTCGAGGTTGGGTTGTTGGCGGTGTTGGCGTTGCTTTTGGTTGGTTGTTTGAGTTGCAAAGTGATAAGAACGTGCAAGCACCGTGGAAGCAAACCTGCAAGAAATGGTAACAATTCGTTAACCTGCAGTGTTTTATGTTGTACTTGTATGTAAAAAGGGGCTTATGGAGTTAGATTTAAAGCGATGGCCGACGACCCGCTTTATACTGTAGAAGGTTTATGTTGTGGTTATAATGTTTTATTTAACTGTAAAAAAAACAATTTCGGTAAAATTATGATTATTTGGTAAACATCTAAAAACACTTGTGTCGTGCGACTCATTCTTTCACAATCGTCATGGAATTCACCCAATTAACATCTACCGATCAAATGACTCTCTTATGTAATTATAATGTCCATGTAATTCTTAAAGGAACCCTTTCACGTTTTCGTAAATTGACAAAATTGAAAAAAGAATTCTTTCAGATTTTGCGTTCGTTGTAGTTATGATAAGAGGACACAGTCATACTGATTATTTACTATGCTCTAAAATATACATTATATGCGTCTTTTGACGATTTAAAAATAAATCTGAAAATTATCAAGCGTTACAAACGCGCAACGATTTAATATTTTGGATCATTATGTTGTAATCGTTATATTTTGAGACATTACGAGGATTGCTTATTTAGAGTATAAAATACACCAAGTCCCACATGAGCACGGATGGTCGAGTGGTTTACCTTTTGCGTGAACGAAACGTTTGATACATGTAAAAAATGTAGCCAACACATTCACAAATATGATCAAGTTTTAGTTTAACATTTTAATATACAGCTGCATTTAATCCTTCAGGCGAGTGTAAAATTATGGCATAAAATTCTACTTAAATTCGCAAGATTGTAATCATTACATTATTTCCATTAAAATAAACACAAACCTGTGCAAATAAGCGATCAGATTACTTTAATGTTTCATTGGAAATTCGTGCATTATGTTGGAAAAACATCAAGTACAACCAGATAAAACAGATTTCTTTTATACACAAAAATCCAAAACGAAATTTTATGCCGACAAAATGGTATATAAAAGTTAAAATCTTCATTTACATTGTTAGGGTCCATAATTCCATCTTTAACGCATTTGGTTCCCATCATAACTTCTTTTTTAACCTTAAGTTGATTGCCGTCAGTAAACACAAAGGGATACTTATCTACTTTTCTCACACAACGAGTAACATAGTTGCTTTGAAGGAATGGTTTGTCGGCAGGCTGAAAATATAGATAAACAAATCGATCGATATACACTTTATAAATACAGAATACATGTATACAAGAGTTCTGGCTTTGCCATCTTGTTAACATTTCGATTATCTGCCATACTTTCCCTAAGACGTTGGCTCAGTTATATGCCTAATAAATATGTATACATAACATTCGTGTTTGGCTCTAATATTTTAATGCAAGATATATATATATGACATACAGTAAAATATGTTTTGAGTAAATGTTTATTATGTTTTTATATGATAACCTCTTTGTTTTGCTGACAGTTTGCAACTTCATGGAAAGTTTATATTCACATGTTCATAATAATTCCGACTCGTGTATTCCCTTAGTTCTATGAATATATTACAATGATGTTAATAATTCGTAAATAAATAGTCAGTGTAATATGTCTATGCATATATATATATATACCGGAAGTGTGAATTATTTATTTTATCCAACGCTATCACACTATTACTTTACAAAATACAACTCAGTTGATTTCAGCTTCAGTGGAAATTAAAAAATATCGTGAAAATGCATGTTCTGTTGCAAATATAATAAAGGTGAACTTCGGATGCAATTATTAGGAGTTTATTTTAAATAAAAAATAATATTAATGGATGATTATTCAAAAGCTAGTGTATTCTTGCTTTTTATCTATACATTTTGATTTTTTTAATATCAGAGCATTGAGCATTTAATTGATGAAGGACCAAATTCAGCCAGTATGTACCAGAGGAATTAGCCGAATATTTTATTAGTGATCATCGTCATACTTTACTGATTCAGATATAAAAAGATCTGATTATAAACTTTTTGTTTCAATGTGATGAATGTCCATAGCAGCAACGTGACATGTGCTTTAAAAATTATCGTTAACCAGCAATTTTAATTATTGACATCGTTACAATTCGAGTAGGCCTACATAGTGAAATAATACAAGCACAATTATTCAAAGCGACTTATTTTCAATTATAAATATATATTTATATTTTATTTAATTCATGTTGGTTATTTATGTATATTGTTATACAAAAAGCTTTGATAGTCAAATGCGCTCACGTCGGACATATTGCGGGTACTGCTTGCACCAAATTCCCTTTTGCATTGATCGTAAAGTGGCAAAGTCATCCCTCTAAATCCCTGACAAAAATATGTGAAAAATGGATCAACAGGTGGAAGCACACAAGTGGGACGGAATTGGGCTGAAATTCTGAAACAAAAATCGTAAGTTCAAACATTATAATGTAACCACAAAACATCACTCACAGTGGATTTAATAACAAATTAACTAATTAACTCTTCACTTTAAAACGTCAAATTCGTAGTAAACATGGAGATGATTGTCGGCAGATTAAAACATTAAAATGATAACATTGCCTTGTCTTTGTGGAAAGTATAAATGATATATCTTCCACAAAGACAATAAGCTTAGAATAATGTTATATTTGTAACAATTATTAAATTTCGTGTTAACATTACATGATCACTTTGTATTAACCCCATCCATGTGACATTCTCACTAAAACATGTTGTATGTCATTACTTTTTAAATTGATCTTTCCTCAAAAGGATGTATGTTTTGTATATAATTGTCACGCATGCTGTTATTGCATATGTATGTTTATGGCGATGAGCTGTATCCTAAAGCTAAAATAAAATATTCTGTTCTGTTCTTAAACGTTCACAGAAATATACCCAAGTTAAAGAATGATATATTTGACAAAATGTGTTTGCATATGAAATCAGCCGTGGAGGAAAGTCATGTGTGAGTACATACTTAGAGGCGTAGGCCTGGATCGCTGTGGCTGAGCACCAAGAGAATCTGGAGAACGTAGCCTGATTACTTGTATTTGGAGAAAATTTCGCATTTCCCATGATATAGTCGTTTGTCTGGCAACCGCTTACTACGTCATGCTCCATGCCAAACCTACACGGTATAAACAAGGAGCATGTATTTCATATAGTTACGTGATACATAAATAATAATAAAAGTAATAATAGTATTGTATTGTAATACATCAACTTGATTCAAAAAGTAAAACTAAAATAACAAAGCATCAGATTAATACAAAAGCTATAAAAAACGCAGACTAGGCGATTTATACAAGCAATATGCGCATAGGTCGTACCCATGACCAAGCTCACTAGCTAGGGTTCGGGAGATAGTAGCTGTTACTTTATTCACTAAAGTATGTTGGCCATTGTTGAAGGCAGAAGCATTACATTAAGTCCAGGTCCAAGCGATACCTAAAACCAAACAGTTCTCGTTACATAACGGATATAAAGTAAAGTGCCACACAGTTCTCGTTACATAACGGATATAAAGTAAAGTGCCACTTGGAATGAAAAGCTTGATAGGATGAACATAGAAAGTGCACTTCTAATATAAAGTAGTTAGCTTGTAACATATATTAAATCGGGTTACATGTGTGCTATGCATATTGTTTACGTGTATCGTGAATGCCATTTGCTCAAAGATGCGACACTGAGGTTTGTACTTGCCAAGTCTCCGCAAACGCTCTTACGTGCATGCCTCATTCTAAACTCATATTTAAATTCTAAAACATTTAGAAGGGAATTGTATACATTAGAAAAAAAAAGGAATATTGTAGCCTCTTGTACTCCATATCAGGGTTTTAGATTTGCAGAAGCTTAAAATGCATATGATAGTTACTGAATGATCGCATTTATGCTAAGACAAATATTGGTAGAACGATAGCATTGTAATTTGATTTTCAATTAAAAACTATTTAATAGTGAAATAATTTTTTGAAGAGACAATGTTGCTTCTAATTAATGACGCTTTTAACGCCAGCACCTTTGAAACGTTAACAGGACTTGTTGTCATGATTTCCATATGCGATAATTATTAAATGTAATATGTGGAGGCGAACAATAGACAATTGTGATACTCTATTCGTCATCGTCTGGACCTTCCTTTGATACACTTTTGTGTTTATATACTGTTCAAAATGCAAAGTGAAAATGTAGATTGTGGTGCTGATATGTTTCTTGACATGTCATTATTTTAAATGAATGTTTGAACCGGATGATTTACATCTGGATGTGGCTTGATGCATACTTTATTAAGGATTTGTATTTCATCAGCCAGTACATATTGCTGCAGTAATCCAGCATTATGACGTGTTAGATGATGTTGCATTTATACATAATTGCTATGGGAATATAAATTTCATTATGATTCTGTATATAAAAAGAATGGTGTATAATGGTGTGTTGTGATATAATTAACAACAGATATAATCGGATATGTATGTCTATATAAATTTGTGAAATTAATTTTAATCGTAAACGTTAGGACCCAATTGATAAATATTTTCATATACAATTCAGTATCATTTGCCCATGTTTATCTAGTCTCAAATATATTGATGTTAATAATACTATATTTAAGAACACTGTTTTAATTTGTTGTGTAAACCTAATTTTTTATTCACGTGGATATATGCTATCAAATTTACAGTCTATTTAACTGACTCCCAGACTTAACAATGTCAAATGCTATTCGATTTTTCGTTGCCTATGTAAATTGAGTGTGTTTCACACTTGATTGTTAATGAAAAAGTGACATCATTCAAGATAAATTATTATGTCTTTGATTTGTCCAACTTTATTCTTATTTGAAATCTATTTTTCAAGAATTCAAAAGCAAACATGTTTAAAAATGTAAGCTTTGTTATGCTAGCATAAATTAAGTTATGGGCGTATTATCCTGTGTGTGTTTGGTTCTAAATGTGTTTAGTATATAACGGCTTTCTCTACAGGTTTGTATATACGTTTATATTATTATGAGGAGCCTAAAACGTTAACAAATTGAGACACAACATGCGCTTCGGAAAGCGCTTATTACCCAAACGTATTTTTAAGAAATAACTTACCCAAAAGACAATAGCCGTTACTATCAACCATATTGTTCTTAATAAAATAATTTATACGCAGGTACATACATAAATATTACGATCATCGTTCGCTTACGGCTAAAGGTATGTATTTAAAAATATGACAATAGTGTTTCTTACACGTCACTGATTCCTTTTATCTTTTTTAGAGACTGCATAAACAATAAATGTACAAATCGTATATTATTTTGGTCACCGCCAGTTTAAAATGCATTTGGATGGACTATGATTCAATGCCAGTTTTGATATTCACACAAATATCATTAGTAAACGTTTCTGAACTATTCACCCATTATTTCACAATTTATTTCTAACGTGTATACCAACCCTGAAATCCAAGCAGCGAGATCGTAATTTATTCCCCCAGAGGAGTAGGTAAAACTAAATGTCGAAAAGGCTCCTTGTGCAGCACCATCCGGCTTACCATTCCGTGTCAGCACTATTTTTCCATCGATCAAGTACTGAGTAGCAAAGTCGAAATTGCCACCCTATAAAAACATTCGCAATATCAAATTGATTTATTTCCATTTGCATTTAGATTTGTGAGATCATAAAAAACAAAAGTTTAAATACAAACCACTTATCGTCTTAATGATTTATATATTATTAATTTTACACTGCAAATTAAGAATGTATTATAAACTACATGTACTTAACCCGACGTTACCTTACACGAGCATATATACGGTATGCCCCACCCCATCTCATTTTGACAAACATTAAAATACTGCATATAACCTTTTCAGCACATATGTTTCTACTACCAATTTAATATTTATTAAATGTTCAGATATTTGTTTTGCTTCCGGTGGCATTCCATCTCACACATACTAAACTCGCCTTCTCCGTCGGGAATTTTCACTACTACAATTTAGATAGCGCGCAGACATACAGATTTATTACTTCGAATGATTTGCCCGCGCTCGATGAAATTGTCCCCAAGACATCCTTTTTTTTTTAAATTATACAAAAATAGTTATTGATCGATTATAAAAGCAAGGTATCAATGTTAAGCAACCTTTTAATAAATACACAAAAGAGCATAGTTTTGAAACAGGTTATGCTGTTTTAGGAAACCAGAAACACATGATCATAATATGCTCAAACATGTCATATTAATGTATTAAAGAATATTCAACATTGACCCAATATAAATTGTACTTACATACATTAGTAAGGAATATTTATTTGTCGGTTATTTACAATTAATCGGTAACCTCCTTAGATAACGTATGGCTTTGATTGCTTCTTATGCAGCGCATGAATTTGTAAAAATACAGTTACCAATTGATATAAAATTGTAACCTTTACTATGGTGTCCCTCACTCGAGGCTGGTATGCCGAGTGGTACGACGACAATGAACCCATAGTTGTTGATAGGTATGTAAGTTTTTAGTGAAAAATAAATAGCCAAAACGACATCAACTGGTATGAACAAGAGAAAGATTCGCACAAAACAACCGTAAGTGTATCTCAAAGGGATATTAATTTGTTAATTATGTTGTAAAGTCTTTTTGACATAGCTTATTAGTGAAATTCATTCAGCTATATTAAAAGTATAGCCATTCGATGCATACAAACGATCTGCAGTCCCCTATGTTGTTTAATTGCCGATTAAATTAAAGACATAGTTTCTACTTAAACATTTTATTGAGGGTACAAAAATAGACATTCACTTGTTTTATAATTTCATTCAATCCAATGTGAACTAAGTCACCTCTAACCCCAAAACAACTCGTTGATGTATTCGTATTGCGACAATAATTTGCATAATAGCGATGACAAATACATTTACCACCGCTTTTGGAAACTGTACATCACCAAGCCTAACAGCGGAATTCGGCAAAGGTTGCGTTACACTTCCTCGCATGTAGCCCACGCCATGTGTCTTCAATGCTTGATGCATAACTGTCATCTATTAAACAACCAAAACATATATTCTTAAAGCAGCAAAAAGTCATAACGAACAGACTAGTATAACTTTATGAAAGTCCGTTTTTTATTGATATTTGACTTGTTTCATGAAAAACAAATTCAGAAATCAATTACTTAATAACATATTAACGAGGGACCGATTTCGTCGTTCAATTCAACTTCTTTTAAAAATTGTATTCGACCATCTCAAACAAATTTGAGAGTGTTTGAAAAACAAAACCCTTATTAAAATGACCATTGGTTAGCTAAAATTCGATCACATTACAAAATAATTATGTATAAATTCAAAGATTGACGGTTTAAAAAACATTCAACATTCAAAACAAAATACGTAGACATTATAAGAATTGATGTGATGTACTGTTTGTCATCACATTTGATCATTTGCGGTGTGTGATGACTGGTCCCTGACATACCTCATTGGCAACCAACGTGAAGAATCTACTTAAGTCTGTCCGTGTAGCAGCTTCATCTTTGTTATTTAATGGCTTAAACCTGACGAAAAGCCACATTTTAGTATGTGTATTTATTCATTATTCATATGTTTAATGTATATATGTTGGGTTAGCATTACAATATAAATTGTATATAGTAGAAATCACGCGACAATATTCTGCGTTTAACGATACAATCACTTTGACCTTGTTTTCAATTCGATTATTCAGCGGACAAATGTACGGTAAAACATAAAAGCGAGCATTAAAAAGATATATAAAAAAGTATTATTGTATGTTTCCCTGGGTACATGTGAAAATATCGGTTATTTTAAACCTGTAATATGCTGTTTTAAGAATGAAAATTAATATTACTTTGCAATTATACGATTTAACTTCTTTACCGAATATTCCGGTGAATTTTACAATCCAATTTTCTATATAAACAAAAGGTAATCGAACATGTCATCATTAATACTTTTCAATAGCCCAAGCGTCTATAAACAGTATAAGTTTGATGACAGCGGCCCCCGTCAGCTCGTCCGATAAAGCTCGTCTAGTTCGTGGTATCCTTGACGGCACATTTTTACAAAACGTGCTTAAAAGCTGCCTTTTCGCGTTTTGACAAAATTAAAATATGTTGTCTCAGATTCGCAAATTTTCGCTTGAGTTATTATATTTGAGATGAAAAAAAAAACTGATTATTTACCATCCTCTAAAATATCCATTACATGCATCTTTTGATGATTTAAAAACCTGAAAAGTATAAAGCGTTGCAACGCGAAACGATTGAATAATTTGGAGAGTTCTGTTGTTGTCGTTATATTTTGTGAAAGTACGAGGCGTGCTTATATAAAGTATAAAATACATCCTTCGATGCACAGGTGGTTAGCGTGTGGCTATGATATTAATTTGTGAAAACATCATTTTGAGTGATAAATAATCATATTATAACAAACGAGAGCGCCGATGGCGCTGAAAGCATAGTTGCAAGATACAGGGAAGTTGCTGCTGAAGTAAATGTTTAGGTCAAAATATACTAAATAGTTTCCTTATATGTTTCGATGTAAAAGCGACAACTTTGAGCGAAAATAAATACAACATTTTGCACATAGAGACCCCCATAACCATACCTTTTCTTGACGGGCATTCTTAGCTGAATCGATTTAAGCAATAAAAAAGATTTGTCATGTTCAAACCAAAAACAAATTCGACTCAAATCAAAATCGACTGTTTTTGCGCCTTTTTCGGCCGTTTTCTAGTGGATTGTAACCTTTTGCAGTGCCATTTTTTACTTTAATCTCCAACTTTATCCTATTTCAGGGATTAAGTAGTGAACACCTATGCTTACCCTATCAATATCTCCAAACGATAAAACCAGAACAAAGTGTATAACATGCCTTCGAGGAAAATATGATGATTTGTTTAGAAAGTACATGACTCGATTATTTAGTATATTGTAGCCTTAACGATTGCTGACATCACGAGTCGCCCCCCTTGTTAACAAAATGCTCTATTTTTAGAAACGGGAATTCCAAATAGTGACGAATGTGAATGGTTACAAAATGACATAACTATGAAAATAAATACGTAGAATTACATTATTTCACGCATACCATTATGCAACCATCCGTTTTCTTTTCCGACTTGATACATTTACAGCTTTCCATTTAATATTTTACAGACACAGCACTCGTCCAGAATTCGCGCTAATCCATTAAATCCGATGCCACATTTAAACCGTTAACTCTACTCGTAACGTAAATTTCTGGCTCAAAGTAAATCATTTTAACTTCAATTAACACAACTCTATTACTTTTAAACTCTACTTCATCAAATCCATAGAAAGGCACGTCAGAATCCATGTCATAAATCAGAAAACATTCATCGTACTCCGCCATTTTTTACACATTTTCAAAGAATAAAAGTGATTTATGCCCCACTTCCTGCTGAGAATATGTTTTAATTTCTATTTATAATTAACCGATGAAATGTTACATATACTTTAACCAGGGCCTTATTAATTCAGTTATGTAAACATTTGACCTCTCACAGAACAGTAAACGAAGGAAATCGAAATTGGGATCCCATATAAATTAGGTGTGAGGTCACTATCAACAAGAACAGAATTGTTTTACGAACGAAATTTGTTTTATGTTATAAGAAGATTTTTTGACATAAAACGGTCTTAGAAAAATTCACTAAAAACGGTGTCAGCAATATTCTTGGAAGAAAACGTTAGAAAAACGTTTCCAAAAAAAATTTGTAAGAATTACCATATACTAAATTAAATAGATATTTCGTCTGATTTTTTATCAGGTAAGGCTTCATAAAGGGTAACCGACCGATGTGGATTTTCAAAATGTGGTATTTACCATAAGCATAGGTGCAAGCACCTATGCTAAAAATCATTTTTTTTTCTGAAAAAAATCTATCAAATATATATATAACAAGGTTTTTCAACTCGAATTCACCCGAAAACAGGGTCATCGCTTTGAATAGCCATTACTTCATCAAGTTTGCAGCGATTTTAAGAAATAAACCGATACACTATTCGCTTGACCTACTTAACAGTGAACAGACAGGATTCATGAATGAAATCTCCAGGTGTAAAGACACACCCTCGCATTAGACCAATGAAATCACTCGTATGTTCAAAATGTCAGTTAGTTGAAATGTATGTAAAAGAAGGTTTCAAACGGCGCTGGACAGTTAGTTTTGATGCAAATGCAACGTCAAGCCCGGTAATAATGTTTTTTCATACGTTTTATTGAATTATGGTATCGAGGTACATGAACTTTGCTGTGAAAATGCCCTTTACTCCGTGAAGAGTTCAGTCTTAGATCCTGTCTGATCGACGTCAAGTGGGTCAAGCGAGTTGTGTATCGTGTTATTTCTTAAAAGTTGACCCAGCATTTGTAAAAATATTGAAAGAAATATAAATTTCCATTATTTATCATTCAAAATGATGTTTTCACTAATTAATATCATAGCCACACCCTTACCACCTGTGCTTCAATGTATGAGAACGGATGGCCAAGTGGTCTAAGCGGTACTTTTACTCCAGGACACCATGGGTCAATGGTTCGAGCCCTGTTGAGGGTTACTTTTTTTCTCTTTTTTTTTAAATTTTCTTCCTTTTTACTGGAGCTTTTTAGAGCCAATGTTTACACTAATCAATATAAAGTATTTAGTGACAAACTTCAATACATGCCAAAATCTGTGAATGCCCTTTTAATAGTTGTCTTAAGGTAGTGCACCTCTAATGGGCACATATCCAAATATAATCTAATTAATTATTTTCTTAATCAGCATCATTTCACTGAAATACATGCAAATTTGTAGGTAGGCTTTCCATGCTTTTTAAAAAAATATACCGATTTTTTCAAAACCACCCCCACGCTCGGCTTTTGTCCAGTTTATTTTCACCCCTGGGGAATATAAAAGTTCCATAATTCATTCAAATTTCCAAATATGGGCATGCAGTTGGTGTGTACAGATGCTGTAAAGGTGTTTAAAGTTTAAACAAGATGAAATAAGTATTCTTTAACAGACATTTATTTTTTACAAATTTTTATCTATGGAAGAGCACCATGAAATGTAAGTGATTTCAGCCAAGTAAAAATTGGGTCGGTTAAAAACAAAGTGTCATAAAATTCAAAATAGTATCATTTAAGTCATATTTTAAACTTAGTTTTTATAGAAACACTATATACAGCAAAAATACCAAGAACTAGACAGATTTACCGTCTACTTTTTGAAATAAAAATAAAAATGCAACATGCATGGTTCGTATTTTCAACAGTAAATCACCCAATTTCGCCATAACGTTGTTTTAATTTTAATAATTGAAAAATGTGCATAAAAATTGCAACATATTTAACAATAAATATAGCTTATATGCCATATTAAATCAAATTACGTAAGAAAATAAATAAAACGCGTCGCAAAAAAGTATACGTCGTCGGCAGGATTCGAACCTGCGCGGGAATATCCCAAAAGATTTCTAGTCTATCGCCTTAACCACTATGCTACGGCACCTAATAGTAGGCTCTTCAACCTTCGAAGAAATCGCGGGAAATCATTAGAGGTGCACTACCTTAAATCTATCATGTGAAGTTTGAAATTGTTGCATGAATGCTATATTCAAATTGACGAGAGACTTGATAGCACGACCCTTAAAACGACATGTCCAGCTTTAAATGTAAAAACGATAACTTGTCCGTGAACAGCATAATGAAAATTACCACACTAGTATTTGAACAAAGCCACTGTATATAAACAATTAAACAGTTTTAATATTTAAAGAATCTGCCTAAATATCAAATAATGAATAATTGTAGAAAATAAAACCTTAATAATACATTATACTAGACTGATAAAATAATTTGTTCTAAATTTTACCATTTTTAATTTTACTTATGGTTTTAATATCAAATAACAAGATATAATCAGGATATAACCATCTTTGGAAAAAAAAAACACTCATATTTTAGTAAAAACAACGCTTTCCGGCTCTCTGCACCTAAAGTGTGTTTTTTTTTTCGATCAGATATTTATGACATAGTTTATGGTTTTGAAAGGCTTCTAAATCTGTCAGCGTTGATTTGTACCGTTGGATTATTGCTGTAATTGTTTTTATTTCAAAAATCTAGTAGATTTCGGAGTGGGACAGATTCCCTTCGAGCAGAATGCTTACCTGGTGGTTGAATGATGTAATCAGTGATCTCATCGGGATCAATTGGTAGTTCCAGAACTTCACCGTTGGCATTGATGTAATCCAAGCTACCGGTATCATTGTTGTGGACAAAGGCGTACTGTGGAAAAACGCATATGTTACATACGGTTAAAAAAATTGGTGGTATATATATTTAATTGCTGGTGTAAGAATAATTGCATTTAAATTGTGAATCATTCATAGCCATTTTGTTATGTTTTGTAATTTTGTGTTGAATGTTATTAAATAACGGATTTGACCAACAATTGCTGCTGTCACGACTAACACTTTCACCTTGTGTCCTATAGTAGCAGAGCAATCATCCTAGACACTTGTGTCCAAATGCCTATTTCCCGTGCTATGTGTTCGCGTAGAGCATTCAGATCTCGCAGCCGCTCGATAGGATGGATACTACAAGGGACGTGTAGAGCCTGTGCTTTTTTTGTAGTGGTGAAGCTGATCGAGCTGATTGTCCTGCTCACTCTGCCATGGCTGCGGTCGCCATGGCAATTCTTATCGCAAATCAGCGGTGCTGGTTCTATCATTGGACAGTTTCTCCCAGGTACTTAACGCTGGTCACCTTGTCAATCTTCTCGCCTTGCCATCTTTTTTATGATGATGTTTGTGCTGGCGTTGTTCGTGCTACTCACCATCATCTTTCAATTCTCCTGCTGACACCCATCCCGTATGCGTCTGTAAGTGAGGTTTGGAGGGGATCTCCTGTATAATTTTCTCAAGGAAACTATTATACACGACGGGTAGAGCAGAAATCCCAGACTGACGCCACTGATGTCTTGAAGAAGTCATCCATCTGTCCATCGAGAAGTGATGCGCTGCTGACGTCTCCGTTGAGTTCTTGGTGGACCTGCACCAGCCCTTCGTCAAAATTAAACCTCCTCACAACCTGGCGTATGGCATTATGCTTTTTAAGTCGAAAAAGTTTTTTAATAGCTCACGTTGGTGTTGCAGGTGTTTCTTCAACTCTATTGTTTAAAATCAGCGTCACTGTGCTCTGCCCAGCTCTTAATCCAGCCTGCTCTACGGCCATTTATTCCTCGGCCTCCTTACTTTCTGAAGACGAGGCGTATAATTTCTTTGCTGATGAGGCCCATAGTTCGGTAGTTCTGACACAGATTGAACACGTCGTTTACGTACCTGCGCATACCAGAAAAAGAGTCAAATCTTTCCGTTCTTTTTGCATAGTGCCTTCATTCCTGTTGTCGTTGTATCTTATCCGTGCTTAATCAGCTAAAACGGGAAGTTCTTCACGCCCTGATATATCAAAATCTTCAAGACGGTCTATCTACGTCCGCTTCATGTGAAGGATCGTTCTGGAGGAGAATAGGGGCTGGTCGAATATTGGTATGCGTCTAGTCCTTACGAGGCGTTTTTGTCGCCATGGAAGACAAAAATGTCTTTCTTCTGGACATTGGCTTTGATGCGCTCTAGCTCTTCATACAACTATTCAATGTACTCGTATTCGTAGTCCGATGTTTGTGCGTAGATCTGGATGATGTTTATGTTTCCTGTGATACGGATGGAGATGATCCTGCTGGATATTGGGTTGTAACAGAGGACGCTGTTGACCCATGGCAATGAATATAAGCCTCCAAACCATAGTTCCCTTCGTTCGTTGATGTTTCTTCGAAAAATATAAACCTCGTCTTGTCCGACGATGTCCACTCTGTAACACAGTAGCTCGCGAGTCAGACCGTTGACTTTGCCGGACGAATAGAGTGATGAAGATTAAGGTCCATGTAATGTGTTTCTTTCCTTTGTTGAAAGCTTGATCGATGTCTAAGCTCCAGTAGCTCCAGAAGCAGCGATGAGTTAAATTGCAAATGATCGCTTGGTAGTATCCACAGATTCTTAGATTGGAATGATTTACACTATGTAAACTATGGAGTACATATTCAGCTTTATTTTTTTCTCACAAATGTTATAAAGCGCATATGCTCATATGTAGGTGTTAATTATAAAAGGATTTTGCCATGTGAAAGGGCACGATAAGGGCATCTCCTTTAAGAAATCGGAATATAACAAAATATAATAGCATAAAATCACGTATACAACTACCAGTATATAATAATAATATTTTTATATTAAGATATATTAATAATATGTGGACTATTTGTTTGACACTTTTTTTCAATGTTGACGTCAATATTACATTTAAAGGTTGGGCATTGGTTATGTTCCAAGCATTTAAACGCAGGAGGTTATATCGATTTATACCGCCATTTCTTCTGATTACTCTTAGCCATGAGTTCGACACCCACATGTGTTTTTTTCTTAAGTTGTGTTATTTTTTTCTATTCAAGTATCATGTCGTACTGCATTCGATTAACGTAACGAATTTTTTTTAATAACTGTACAGTGTATTAGGAATCCAATATGTTCTTGTCATTGTCCATCAAAAAGTGAATTAAATATATTATTGAAAGTTTTAACGATGTTTCAAAACCGATGCAACATAAATCCCTATGCGCATGGAGTTCTAAACATACCTTAAAACTACACGCGCGGTGAAGTACCACTGATTCAATATAACATCGTAGTGTACTTATAGAAATCACTTTTCCGTCAGACATGACTTCTTATCTGTAGATCATGTCTTCTGATGAAGGCATGTACAAAGCAGTCGCCTGAATTTAATAAAATGAATCAATTTAGTTCATAAACCTATTTTATTTTTTATTTGATGCGTTAAATATTATACAATATTAGAGAAACAAATATAAAACTTACTTACGATGTATTCTAAATCTGACAAACGGCCAACATAGTTCAAATTATTTGCCCCTAACTTCTACTACTACTACTACTACTACTACTACTACTACTACTACTACTACTACTACTACTACTACTACTACTACTACTACTACTACTACTACTACGACGACGACGACGACGACGACTACTACTACTACTACTACTACTACTATTACTACTACTACTACTACTACTGCTACTATTACTACTACTACTACTGCTACTACGACTACTAATACTAATAATAAAAAATAAAATAATAATAATAATAATAATAATAATAATAATAATAATAATATTACTAGCAAAGTTATTATGATATTTGTGTCATTGAAAACAATGAATGTAAACTGCGTATTGTCAGCGTAATTTAATCATCAACTCAGTTATTCATTCTGAAACTTTGTTTCAACACATAAAATAACGTTCTCTTTGTCTCTGGTTATTTAAACTATTTTATTCTTCACTCCCCGCGCTTAATGAAAGTCTCATTTAGATTACGATTATTTATAAATATTAATTTGAACAGCAATAAATACTGATCGTGCGTGCTAATAAAAGGTCCAAACTACTAGTAGCTTGTTCATCGATTGCCGTAACACCTTGGTGTAAATGGAAATATTAAGGGACTTTCTAAATGACTGTGAACACATGTCTTATATAAAAAAAGTATGTATGCAATATACTAAAACAAGCACAATCTTGAAATAAATGTTCGTTTTTTTTATAATCATCGATCCAAAGCGTACAAACTATATTGTGCGTGTGTTAGGATTTTCATAGAACTTTTCCACCAACGAGTCTTTCTTGAAAAGGGTTTTAACATCATTTATGCATATGCCTGTTAAGCAAAATAATAGCGAGTAGGCCTTTGCCCATTGAGGTCCCGGGTTCAATTCATAGTGCAGGTACATTTTTCGGCGAAGCTGTATACGCCAGCTTTTCACCTTACCTGACCTTTGTAATAAAATTCAAATAAAACTTCCAGCGGCTAGTTCAGAATAGACTTCATTTATCCCATAGGCCGATTTGAGTATTCCACCGGAACATTGGAAACATGTCCGCGTCTTTGTAACACTGTTTTACTGCGTGTTCAGCATGAAACATTTTTATCTCTAATGAAAAGGCTTAATAGATAGAACAGTTTTACACTCAATCTCGACATCAATACAGTTTGTGCGTGCACCTTTTATTTTCAGAGGCAACATCGTTTATACTTAAAGGCTATTTTCTCATATTTAGTACTGACTTCCATATTCCTGTCAACATGTTAACATGTAAAAGAATAAAGAGCAGTGGAAGCGTGGCCTCACTTTAATATCACGGGTCAGTTTGCGGTTAGTGTGTGGTTTATTTACAGGTCATAGCTGCGTGTTCGAATACGCTTATGTGCTAACCTGAGTTCGCGGCAAGTAAAAGAATCTTTATAATATGATATAGACGCTATCCGCTATTCGTAACTATAGGTTTATGACAAGTAATAATGTTGTTTTTTTTATAAATATTTTACATTATTACATATTGCTGGTCATAAACCTATAGATGCAAAACAGAAAACCAAAAGAAGAATGGAAGTGAAATTAAAACGTATGAGTCAACCGGCCACACCCGAAGTATCCGTTCATATTTTAAATATGTATACTCGCGTTCTTCAAACCTGTTTAAGTGGTTTGTCGGGCATTGCTATTTGATTCGATTATTAACAGTATCGAGAATCATCGCGCTCTTGCTTAATACATGCTTAATAAGCCGCGAAAACTCCGCGTAACATCCCGTACTGCGTGTGATGCAGCTAAGAACTGCACAGAAAAAGACATTCGCTATCCTTGATCTCATCCAATGAACTATCAACGCCGTATATCTTTTTTAAAGATATTTCTTGTTATCTTTAATCTTTTTCCTGGTTTTGATTGTTATTTATAAAGTTTACAAATTGTTTCAGTTTTTTTGTAATAAAATCTATGAAAATCAATTTAATATTTTACAAAATATTGTGAAAAACATAATTGTATATACGAAATAAATAACAATGCATATTTTGCGACTTATCAAAATGTTACCGCTCACATTCTGTTCTGGGATGTGTTGACGCTTTAATTTGTTTTGCATGGTTGGCATTCCATCTCGAATAACATCTAACGCAATATTCTCTTTGAAGACAATTGTGTTGCCAGCTTTCTTATAACACCTTCCGAAATTAATGATGTTTCCATGGAACGTTCTTGCTGCAAAAAAAACACAATTCAAAAAATATGTGAACTTATCATCATTATTTATCAATACAAAATCAAACTTGCGATGAATATATAAGTTGTATTAATAGTGTGAATTTCACAAGTAACTCCTGTCAGCGTTATACCTGGCGGTACTCTAAGGGTGTCACATTGGTGTCCGTGACTAAGCAACCATAGTAGCACCAGATACGCAAGTCCCATTAATACAGTTTCAGTATCAGAACGAAAAGCAGACTGTTAAATCACAATACATACAATAGTCTCGTAAAGAACCAAACATCCTTTTGACGCGGGTGAAAAATAAAAACAAAACAATATGAAAGTTCACGGGAAAGCGTGTTATAAATCCGTAGTATGTTTTAGGAAATCAACCCCATTAGGGCAAACTCATCGTTATCTCAATATAATGTATAGTCAATAATGGGAATTGAGTTAAAAGCTTTATGTTAATCATTCAGCCTTTCGCATTTAGATAAAATGGTTAAATGACGATCCAGCCACACATTACGTAGATAGCCAGTGTGATATATTCCTTCAGCATTTATAATAATCAAAGTACTGACAGTACTGGTGTGACGATGCTTTTGAAGAGGATTAATATAAAGCATCTATTTAAGTTTATCTACATCACCACAATTGTGTATGTGTGTAGGGAAAAAATGGTTACGAAAAATTTTTGTACAAAAATTATGCAAAAAAAAATTGGGAACGAACAAAGATTTTGTTACGAAACAAAATTTGGGTAGGAAAAAAAATTGGGGGTACGGGGAAGTAGTACCCGTGGGGAACTTGATCCATTCAGCGAAACCTGGAGACGGGTTACATTCTCGGTCAAATATAACAAGAAATATCTTTAAAAAGATATTCGACGTGTATTTTCTGTACCACTTATCTTAAAAAAAACGTTCCGTTACAGTAAAACGTTCGTGGGTTATAACATAACGTTTCAGCACATAAATTCAAAACTTGACATGCTCTTTAATTACGCCATGCTCTTTAATCTCACATGTATATCATACCAAACTTAATATTTCGTTGTTTCCTTTCCTAAGTTAATGATGTTATGACGGACGTGGTTTCACATGCCCATTTGCATGGACATATACTTTTTCTCTTTTGATTATTGTTTTTTTTTCTCTAATTCAATAAGCTTAGGCATGTTTGTTCGTTAAGTACGGCAATAATTTCATGATGATTCTCGTAATTTGGTATGAGCACATAGTCGTAAGAGCACTTGAATACGTAAGTTCGCCCATGAACACACGGTAAGGTTAACTAAATCTCCGCGATATGACCTAATATGTGTTTAAAACAGCAAACAATATCCAACAAACGAATAAATTGTCAAACATAGTATGTGCACTGATGTGGCTCTGTAATTTCTGTTTGAAAAGTTTCTTAAATATGCAAAATGAGAAAGCACGCATAAGAGCGAGTTTCACAGATGTCAGACTGTGTGTTTCAGAGTTTATTTACAGGTCCTACTGGCCTCTTCACGAGGTTACGGTAGCCCGACCTGCCCCTGTGACCTCTCAGGGGAAAAAGATTAATTTTAGAGTCAAAGTAGGTCAAATTTACCCCGGCTTCCCGGGTATTCGCCAAATACTTTAATTTTTAAAAGAGTTCGTTGCATGTTGGCCAATGAGACCTTAATGTGCTATCTACCTAAAGGTGGTGATGAGGTGCGGATCCCGCCGAGTGTCCCTCACATTACTAATGTACAAGACACTCAACGCGACCCACATCCCAACATCACCCGGTACGTAAGACCCGGAACACACACACGTATCGCTCTCACACCCCCACTCTTTACGGGTGGCGCGTATGAGAGCGCCACGCCCGTGTGTTCCGGGTTCCTTGGTGGTGATCTGTGTATGGGTGTGTATAGTGTGTGGTATGTGATTGTTGTGCATTTGTCTGGAGCGGAAGAGGAGGTGTCTGTCGGTTATTTACGGTCGTCGGTCAGTCGTGAAGGGTTGTATATTGTTGCGGCTATTATGCTGTTTATATACCATAGTCGCTACAACGTTTACAAATGGCAGGTTCGAAATAATTCGATTTCTTTACACTCATGATCGCGTTGTTCTTTACACTCATGATCGCGTTGAAAGTTAATTATACACGTTTAAATTCGCAATTTATTTACTGAAGCACGACAAATGTTAAATACAATACAGAAAATGCATAGTTGTTTCATTGATCTATAAATATATAACGGATTGAATATAACTGATTTAAAAATTAACGTTTCCAAACTATTATTAAATCTTTTCTTAGAATATGCTGTCCTATTTATAGCTGAGCTTCCTATACCTTTATCAATGATAATCAGCGAGGTATGCCGATTAGAAAAATCGAGCTATCTCAATCAGACTGGCTCGGTCTTTTACATAGGTCGCCATTGTGAATAATTTTTTCATGGTATGATAACTTAGCCGAGCTGCTTCGCAGCATCGTCAAAAACTGACTTGTAAAATGCGATTCCGCAAATAATTTTACGTTTTAACAAAAAGGGAAAACTAATGGTGTATTTCACACACTGACAAGGTTATGTTCACTAACTGATAAAATGTCAAAAACTCAATGTATTATGTTCAAATGGGAAATAAAACGTTGCATTAAATAGCAAGCCATTTCATCTAATGGTTTTCTTTATTTAATTATTAAAGAGAAATTGCAATGATATTATGATTATATTATTTAGCCTAAACTTATTTTCAGTCATGTAAACTTGTTCTTTAGTGTGCTAGAAAATACATTTAATGATATTTTGCAAGAATACGAAAATATTTGAAATAGTCTCTGTAAGATACAATTTATCTTAGTCGTTTCAACATCGCATCAAACAATATTATACAAGTCAATCATTTCTTACGTTTTTATTCAATAAAACTGTGCTTGGTGCTGTTGGACAAAAATTGTCTTTATAAAAAATGCGATATGTTATTTATTTAGGAAATCAAACTAACGAAAACGTTATATATAAGCCCAGTTTTCTCAGAACAAAAACATATATGTACTCCATCACCAAGAGCTTAGCAGGATTGTTTGCCAAGCCATAGAGGCCAGTAAGGGACAAAAATGGAGAATAAATAACGGATGACGAAGGGCAGAAGAAGATATGGATTGAGCACTTTCAGGAGTTAATAAACAGGCCAGCTCATGCAAACCCAACGGAGAATCCGCCAGCTACAAGCGATCTGTCAATCAGGTAAAGCAATTTAACAAAGGAAAAGATCAGCAGCGCCATCAAGCAATTAAAGAATGGCAAATCTGCAAAATATGACAGCATACCTGCAGAAGCACTTAAGGCTGACGTGTAGACCAGTGTGGAGCTATTTCACCCGCTCTTCAGCAAGATATTGGAAGAAGAAGAAATTCCATCAGAGTGGAAAGATGGTTAACTAATCAAGCTTCCCAAGAAAGGCGACCTCAGTTCCTACTCCAACTACCGAGGAATCACACTGTTATTAATCCGAGGAAAGGTGTTTAATAACATCCTACTGAACCGCATAAAAGACGCGGTAGACCAGCATCTCCGTGACCAACAAGCAGGCTTTCGAAAGGAGAGATCGTGCATCGATCAGATTGCAACCCTGCGCATCATTCTGGAACAATCCAAGGATTGGAATTCCGTCGTTGTATGTCAACTTCATTGACTATGAAACGGCGTTCGACAGCGTTGACCGGGAGTCATTCTGGAGACTTCTGAGACACTACGGAGTGACAGGAAAGATCACCATCAGGAAGTTTAATGAAGTAATAACCTGCAGAATCGTTCATGGCAGACAGCTCACGGACGCCTTTGAAGTGAGAACCGGAGTGCTGCTTCCTGTCACCTTTCCTGTTCCTGCTGGCCATAGACTGGGTAATGAAGACATCGAAGGAGCAGAAGCGGAATGGAATTCAGTGAACTCTCTGGAAACATTTGGAAGACCTCGACTTTGCTGATGATCTGGTCTTCTCTCCCACACCCAACAACAGATGCAGGAACAGACAAACATGGTAGCGGACAACTCAGCTAGACTGGACCTCCCCGACAACAGAGCGAAGAGCAAGGTGTTCAGGACCAACGCATCCAACAACAAACCCATCACAGTCCAAGGCGAGGCGCTGGAGGAGGTGGGCAGCTTCATATATCTCGGCAGCATTCTGGACAACCAGGGATCAACTGATGCAGATGTCAGAACCCGCATCGGTAAAGCACGAGCAGCCTTCCATCAGCTGAAGAACATCTGTGGAGCCAGCGATATGGCATAACCACCAAGATTAGGCTCTTCAATACCATCGTTAACCCACTACTCCTCTATGGAGAAGAGTCCTGGAGAATCACTGTCACCACCATAACGAAAAAACAGGTCTTCATCAACACCTACTTCAGGAAGATCCTCAAGATCCGCTGCCCAGGCAAGATCTCCAACGAAGAATTATGGAGAAGAACAAAGCAGCAGCCAGTTGAAGAAGGCATCCTTCAGAGACCTTGGCGGTGGATAGGTCACACCCTTCGCAAGCCTGCATCCAATATGACAAGACAATCCCTCACATGGAATCCCAATGAAAAAGGAAGAGAGGGCAGCCTAGAAGCACCTGGCGCCGGGACCTGGATGCAGATGCAAAGCAAATTGGCCAAACATGGAGGCAGTTGCAGATACTCGCCCAGATCCGAGACGTCGGGAGGAAGCTGGCTGGCGACCTAAGTCCCAGATGAGACCACAGGCAGGGATGAGATGTTACATCGTGTCAGATACACACAAAACGCGATTTAAATGAGAATTTCGGTAAGTTACGCAGAGCGGATACCGAAAACCCCCATTATTTTACATACATGCTTGATATACCGGTCATTCATAACTAACATTGCTAATGTTTCGGTAAGTTACGCAGAGCGGATACCGAAAACCCCCATTATTTTACATACATTCCTGATATACCGGTCATTCATAGCTAACATTGCTAATGTGCTTATGTGACGTTTATCAATCGCCACGATTGAGAATGCCAAAACAAATAAGTGCGGCGATTTTCTGGCATAGATTTATGTTCTATAACAAGGATTTCGGTAACTATACCCATTGAAGCTGCAACTCGCATTTGTCAAGATCGCGTTCCGGCTTTGGAATTTGTATACATTAAACGCCCCAAATTTATCATTATGGATAGCATATGTCATTGTTATGAAAACCCCATTGACACCGTTAAGAAATAGTTTTCATGTCTTGCAATATTTTCACAAATACTGGGTCAACTATAAAAAAATAACAGATCCACAACTCGCGTGACCCACTGGACATCGATCAGACCGGATCTAAGACTGAAATCTTCACGGAGTAAAGGGCATTTTCCCTGCAAAGTTCACGGACCTCGATACCATAATTCAATAAAACGTACTTAAAAAACATTCTTACCGTGATTGCCGTTGCATTATGCATCAAATCTAACTGTCCAGCGCCGTTTGAAAACTTTGTTTACATACATTTCAACTAACTGACATTTTAAAAATACGAGTGATTTCATTGGTCTAATGCGAAGGTGTGTCTTTACGTTTGGAGATTTCATTCATGAATCCTGTCTGATCCCCGTCAAGTAGGTCACACGAATTGTGTATCGTTTTATTTCTAAAAATATGGCCAAGCATGTGTAGAAATATAACAAGATATATACATTTCCAGAAAGGAAAATCATTTCTGCGTTCAATAAGACCGGGTTCATGAAAATCGCTACGAAATTGATGAAGTAATGGCGGTTCAAAGTGATGCACCCTGTTTTCGGGTGATTTCGAGTTGAATACCTTGTTATATATATATATATATATATATATATTTGATACATGTAGTGATTTTTTTTCTGAAAAGTTGATTTTTCGTTATAATATGATCATTTATCATTCAAAATGATGTTTTCACTAATTAATATCATAGCCACACGCTAACCACCTGTGATTATGCCTAGTTATCGACAATGAACCTTTGTTTTACATTGTGTGCGAACTACTGGGTGGGGTAACGATGTGAAGCAATATTACCAACTGACCAACCATCTAAAAAGTGGTGATCCGAGAATAGCGGTCACTCGTCAACAACGGTCACTTTTGTCATTCCCTTGCCTGACCGCTGTTCTCAGTTTTGACTGTGTTAAAGACATCTTAATTCTGTTCGAGTTGTGTTGCCTGTCAACACGTCTGATTGTTTACGTTGCGATGGTTACCTGATTGTGTCTTCAGCGCTCTCAGTAGAGGCTATATGTGTATCTACGTCAATGAAAATATTTCCGTAGATAATCGACAAAGCAGGCTTTTAAATACAAATAAACTAAGCAAGAAATTATTGCAACATGTTTTAACTGTTAAATATTTCCAGTGGGGATTTATTCATACTTTATGGAGTGGGAAACAAAGCCTTTTGGAACGAGAGCTATGTATAATCTCGGGATGTTTAACTTCGTGGTTCGCATACAAAGTTACCGACATGAATTAGTATTGTGACTTTTACACATGTTAAGCATCATGCAAGTTTTGTCGCCAAAATGAAAATCAAGCCTCACTACAAACAACATGCATAAGCACACAATCAAGTTGAGAAGCGACTCATTACGACGTTATTGCCATAACGATGTGTGTTGGTCACTTAACAACCGCAAATAGGGCGGCATTTTTAAATTTAAATGTGGTCATTCGCTGTAGTCAAGTGTGCTGGTCGTCCTGCTATCGCAGTGGTTGGTACAAGCGCTTCTTACCTAAGCAATCCCCGTTCAATCCCCGCTCCTATCGCATGAGAGCCTAGTTGGCGGTCATAATACCAGGTTTACCCATTACACCACCAGACTACGTCACATTTGAATGTATTTCGATAAACAATAAAATAGCTAGGATATGTTGAACTTCACTAAAAAACGTCCCGACCTTTGTGAGTATGTAAGAGTGTTGGGCCACACAATGCGTCGTCACATAGTGCAGCCTCAGCGCGGAAACACATAATAAACTCCAAAATACAAACACGTACGCACGCACAAACACACACACATACACACACACGCACACAAACGCGAGCGCGTACGCACAAAATAGATTCTGAGTTAATTTCAGCCTTTTGCAAATACATAAATATAATGTCGTTTTACAAATAAATCAACGACTGCTAGGAAGAAATATTGACCTCGTTTCAAACGTTACTTAAATATCGGTTTTAGTATTGATAGATATTTGCCAAAACTGGTTAAGAGAAGGGTTCCCTATTCACTATGCTTTGAAACACGATATTTCGTACTTTAGTAAAGGGAGATTAGTATGTGTTATTTGACAGACGTCACAATAAAGTTTTGTCCCTTAGGCTAAGCATTGATTTGTAACCGTAAATGACGCGCGCGTGCAAGTTGCAGGCAAGTTATTGAGGCGCGTATGTTTAGAGTTAAAATAGATGCAAGTTGAAAACATGCATGGTAACACGTTTTTCTTGTTTACGTATTGTTTGCGTGTAAGATCTTCACATACAATAATAATGAGGCGCTCGTAACGATAGATAGGGTTTACAGTCAACTCGTACCTAAGTCAACTCGCACGTTGTTTGGTCAACTCGCACGGAAGTCAACTCGTACCTAAGTCAACTCGTACCTTATTCAATCTATTGATGTGTTAATGGGTTCTAGATAAGTTATTTATGCATAAACACAAATGGGAAAAACTTTCAGAGTTTAGTGCAATACTTTTTATTGTTTTCACAAAATATTTTTACACCATAGGCACAATTATAACAAACATTTACATAAGTAAAAGATGTATTCATGGTTTTTACTTTTTGTTTCAATATTTAAAAAACATGTATTTTAACAAATATTTGTATGCACATGGTTTTTATTTTTGATTTCAATATTTACACACATTATCAAATCTTTACAATATGCACACACGGATACACATATATTTTTATTTTTATTACAATATTTACACACTTTATAAAAGCTTTACAAGTTGCAAACAATGAGACATACTTCTATGTTTTTTAACTTTTTTTATTTATTTTTTTACATTTTAATTTCATTTCAATATTTACATGATATTTACATTGTATTTTAATACATGTTTTCAAGCTCAGGGCTTGTATTTTGTGCTCATCTGTTTAAGCGGGGCTGTTGCTGAGACTTTGCTCCGCCTGATAGGGAGTCAGTTGAAGATGGCAGCAAAGTACTGGTTTTGGGTAATGCCTACAATGACAAAACATTAACCCCTGTAACTGTTAAGAACATTCAAACCATTGCAGGAATAGCAATACTGCGTTCATTAACAAATAGTTAGACATATAAACGGTGTATATATGATGTACATACATAAATTTAAATAAGTTGTACGATAAAATGATAAATTTTACAATAATCAAATGTGCATTGTAGTCAATACTTTAATAACATTGTCCAACATTATTAATATTAGAACATGTGTTAAAGCGGCCGTCCAAAAGATTTTGGCATGTATTGAAGCTTGTCATTAAATGCTTTATATTGATAGATTTAAATATTTGAACTAAAAAATCTCCTGTAAAAAAAACAAGAATACAATTTTAAAAAATGAAAAAAAGTAAACCTAAACAGGGCTCGAACCACTGACCCCTTGATTCCTGGAGTAAAAAGCCTCCCGTCTAGACCACTTTACCATCCATGCTCATAGACGGTGTGGATGTATTTTATAGCTATATAAGCAATCCTCGTAGTTTCCCAAAATATAGTTTTGCGTTGATACTACGCTTTATCTGTTGGACGGACCCTTGAAAGTTCTACATTAATTAATTAAATATTAAATTGTATTGCATTACTAGTTAAAATTTCTTTAAAGTATTTTGTTAAAGACACTATTTCTGTAGTTACCTTCTATGAAATATTAAGTATATCATGAAACGCATGGTACTTAACGGATTCGCATGTTCTGTGCTGCCATTTTTGGCAACTATCGCATTCAATAGCTTGCTGCCTTGGACCTACACTACTTGAACACAATATACACCGATAATACATACAAAAATTACGCATACATGTATTCACTTATACGCATGGAGTCCGTAGCCCAGATATGTGGATAATGATAACCTATTCTTAACTTAGTCGATTAGTACAACTTTAATTGATGAATGTTTGGCCATTTTAATTATTGTTCATTGTGTTTAACACCTTTCACACCTCTAACACACAGACATATAACCTGTGAAAAACACCAACCACAAGTGTAAAAGAGACATATCTATGATTTATACCTATAAACTACTAATTAACTACTGATATTATTTCAGCAGCTGAAACATAATAGTGCAAGATGTAATTAAATTGGCTGAAAAAAATCTTATGGATATATAATCAATGAAATGAAAGTACATGTATATTGTGTTTGAAATAAGATTTGAGAAAACACACACTGAACAAAATGTGTTGTAGTATATATAAAATATTATAGAATATAAAATAGACAAAGAATAAATATTAATATTCCCATTTATATAAGCAGTCTACAAATGGGTGCGTTTGTCAAACCCATTTCAACTTGATAATATTCCAAACAAGCAAAGGATCTGTTTAAAATTTCTATGAAGGTCACATTTAAAACCAGTTTTGGATTGGGATAAATTACAGCCTTATTTACTAGGCTTGTGATATATTCATATTGTTGTATTTTGTAAACAAATACTTATAAATTGAGAATTTAACTGTTTTCTGTATTATATTTTCTAACCTTCAATTTTTAGACCTAAATAGAGAAATGAACTTAATGTTGAAATTTCTTTAAAAAATTGTACTGTTTATTTATTTTTTTTATTGAGAACATACATCTACATATCATTCGTGTTTTTTACTCATCTTTTCATTTTCAAGAAATTTGCAATGATGATCTATTTAATTCTGAAGATAAAGGAACGTATTTGCAAAGATTTTAATTTTACTAATAAATTGCATTAATTGTTTTTGAATTGTTTTTGAAAAAACGCCCATTTTCTATTTTAACTTTAAAGTTATCTTTTCAGAAAAATTTCTGACATGTTAAAGCCTTAGAGGATTCATATTAATTTCAAATGTAGTGACTTTAGGAGATTAAATGTATGCTCTTAAGACAAAGTCTTTCTTCAAATACAAGACATTGACGCCATTCCTTGAAAGTTTTCAAACATATGCCGGTGACCCAGGTGACAAAAATACAATATAGCAAAAGATAATATATAAAATTCCAGTTGTGATCGCCGTCGCCATATTTAAGATAAAACTTCGGAAATGTTGCCCACAATTAAGTCTATTGTTGAAGTTGGCACACATGAGGGTATTGTTTACACAAACATTTATTAGGACTGATATAGAGAAATAGGTCTTACAACGAAATGCCATTTCCTCCATGGTGATGTAGGGAAGTTCTTTTATCTTAAATGTATTGTTAAAACTTATGTTTGCTTTTCGAGAGTCGCGATTCAATACTTAAAATCTTTTGTTTTGCTAAAGATAATCGCACAAAGGTCCATGTTTGGTTTTCTGATATCAGTTTTGTTAATACCATTGTATGCCATTGTTAAAAGTGTTTGTTATAATATAAGATATGAAAATTGGTTTTGATTTGGACATCAGCCTCGAGTGTTGACTCTGAGGCCCAACATTAAGTTATTCAAGTCAATTTAACAAGTGCAGGGGATTAGGCGGAAAAAAACTCGGTCTCGGTCAGTGTCCTTAACGGGATTATAATAGTGTTGACTCTAAGGTAGGGAAAACATTGTTGTATAGGTCTAATGTATCACAGGTCGACATAGGTCTTACTTAGGGTTCTTACAATCTTTTAACTACTGGGGCTTCATAAAAGTAAAAGGTTTCAAGTTGTTTGAAAATCTCAATCCTCTGTCACATTTTTAGTGGGTTTGTTTGAAAAAAATCTCTAGAAAGACGCCTGTCGTGGTTTGAATGGCCTACGAAACCTGTTGAATGTGCGCATTTAAAAGCATCAGTTGTTCAGCATTTACACAGTTTGATCATTCACTTTAAAACAGAGAATATCACTACTGCTAGTACAGAAAATAAAAAACAAATGTATGAATAGCATTGGAAGAGTGTTGCCAGATTAATTATGATGTTTGGCATGTGTCATAGCATTATCATGTACATACCTACATTCTACATCAGCTGACATTGGAAACATTCTAAATTGAAAATATGCTAAATCATATTAAATGTTATATATGGTAACCAATTTTGTTGTTTTTTAAAGGGGCCTTTTCACAGATTTTGGCATGTATTGTAGTTTGTCATTAAATGCTTTATATTGATAAATGTTAACATTGGGTCTAAAAATCTCCAGTAAAAAAACAATAATACAATTGAAGAATTTAAAAAAGTAACCCCCCGATGGGGCTCGAACCACTGACCCCTGGAGCCATGGAGCAAAAGTCCAATGCTTTATCCACTAGACCATATTCTGCTCTCATAACATGTTGACAGTGTTTTTTACTTTATATATGCAATTCTTGTAGTTTAAAAAAATACAACAACAGAATTCTCCAAATTATTCAATCGTTTCGCGATGCAACGCTTTATAATTTTCAGGTTTTGAAATCGTCAAAAGATGCACATAATGGATATTTTAGAGCATGGTAATTGTTCTGTATTACTGTTTCCTCACAAATATCATAACTTCAAGGAAAATTTGAAAATTTGAAACAATTTTTTTCAAATTTGTCAATTATCCAAAGCGTGAAAAGGCCCCTTTAATTATGAAACTACAAAATACCTTAAATGGGCAATACCAAATTAATGTTTTTTTATTATACAGGATTTCATTTTTTGATTCGTCAGTTGATTAGAATGTTTGTACATTGTATTTTTTCATGTCAACATAATTGCTATTACCTGTTTGATGAGGAATCTATATTTAATAATGTAAATGTAGAAAAAGAAACCAATCTCTGTATTTATAAGTTTCATTTATGTATTAGACACAAGTGTCAACCTATTCATATCACTTTATTAAAAAGTCAATTTTGTGATTTGAAAAGATATTACGAACATGTCATTTGTATGCAAATTTATTTTCGTGCGCTGAATTTTAAATTATATGGATTAGGAACTCAACAATACAGCGCAACAAGTAGCTATCAAATAATGTCAAAAAATAGATTTAATAACAAAAATCAATTCATCTTTTGTGCAGGTTTTCAGAAGAAGAAATGTTTTTATGTATTAATGCTATTGTGAACAATTATTGAATGTTAAATTTGTCATAATTCCCCAATAGATCTGATTGTGAGCAATTGATATGAAATTTAATTGAAAGTATTTTAGTCCCATTTATGATGGAGACAGACTAAGAGGAGATTATAGAATGCTTCATGAGCCATATTCCCTGAAGTGTGAGAAATAAATACTGGTTATTGTGGAAAGTGAATGGCTGGCCATCTTCCCTCTAAGCAGAGATAATGAAGCATGCTAATCCAATGAAGACACAGGCCCTGTTCCTCTTTATGGCCGTTATGGAGGTTGTTGTTCTTCTTCTTCTTTTGTTGGTTAGGGTTGGTTGATTTTGTTTATCCAATGGTAACACAGCTTGACAGTTTGTTGGTAGATGGGTGGGTGGACGCGTTATTGAAAACGGTTATATTATTTGAGAGCTCACACCAGCGCCCATTATGCGTTAATTCAAATCATTGGCTTATATTGCCATACGCTATCGTCCAAAGTCAGTAATTATTGTTTCCTTTGATCTTTGCATTCTTTTCTTCCAAATGATAATGATTATCATCATTATAATAGCAGTCATCATTGTTTGCAGCAGAAGTATAGACAGCAGCATGGTTGTCATTATCAGCAGCATCACTGTGACCATCTGTGTCATCATTATCAGCAGCATCACTGTGACCATCTGTGTCATCATTATCAGTAGCATCACTGTGACCATCTGTGTCATCATTATCAGCAACATAACTGTGACCATCTGTGTCATCATCAGCAACATCACTGTGACCATCTGTGTCATAATTATCAGCAACATCACTGTGACCATCTGTGTCATCATTATCAGTAGCATCACTGTGACCATCTGTGTCATCATTATCAGCAGCATCACTGTGACCATCATTCTGTGTCATCATTATCAGCAGCATCACTGTGACCATCTGTGTCATCATTATCAGTAGCATCACTGTGACCATCTGTGTCATCATTATCAGCAGCATCACTGTGACCATCTGTGTCATCATTATCAGCAACATCACTGTGACCATCTGTGTCATCATTATCAGTAGCATCACTGTGACCATCTGTGTCATCATTATCAGTAGCATCACTGTGACCATCTGTGTCATCATTATCAGCAACATCACTGTGACCATCTGTGTCATCATTATCAGCAACATCACTGTGACCATCTGTGTCATCATTATCAGCAACATCACTATGACCATCTGTGTCATCATTATCAGTAGCATCACTGTGACCATCTGTGTCATCATTATCAGCAGCATCACTGTGACCATCATTCTGTGTCATCATTATCAGCAGCAGTCCCATCACCACCATTACAATCATCATAATCAATCTGAGAAGTCTTTATGGAGCATTTCATATAATGCAAAGAATCATATAACATTTTCCTATATTGTATTGGGTTAAAGCCCTGTTCTTTATGTTCGGATTTTGATCACTGGTGTTTTAATTGAAATGAATTCAAATGAAGAGTGTCATATCGCATCTTTCTTGTTTATGCCTACAGTTCAAGTTGGACAAGGATCTTTTATTAAAGTTTGCCTACCGCTTTTATGTGACAAGGATCTTTTTTTTACTATGTCTATAGTTTTTGTAGGACAAGACTATTTCTAAGTATGCCTACAGTTTTTGTGGGATAAGGATCACTGTTAGTCTGCCTAATGTTCTTGTAGGTAAAAGATCTATGTATGGCCAGTGTTGTTGTTATATGGAGATCTTTCTATGTATGCCCAAGACAAGGCTAGGACTATGGATCTAGCTGTGATACAATCTGGTATGGTTGTTGTAGGCCAGTCGCAGGTATGAGGCATGGAAGCATTGAATTCACGGAACTGTTAAAGTTTCCCTTACAGTTCTTTGCATTGAGAAGAATCAAGATGATATGCCTACAAATAGGCAGTAAGTCTTATGCGTAACTATGTGATATGCCTACAAATAGGCAGTAAGTCTTATGCGTAACTATGTGATATGCCTACAAATAGGCAGTAAGTCTTATGCGTAACTATGTGATATGCCTACAAATAGGCAGTATGTGATATGCCTACAAATAGGCAGTAAGTCTTATACGTAACTACAGTCAATCTTGTATTTAGAGACCACTAAAGGGAGTAACCAAAAGTGGTCTCTTAATAAAATGGTCTTTAAATTAAAAAAAGGCCATTTGTGATGAATGCGATCCTTTGATTTTAAATCCAGATATCGGATTATCTCCTTTTGACACACCGATTTCTGCTTTTGTAATCAAATGAATCTAAATATAAATAAAATGAATAAAACAATTTTTTACTTAAAATAAGTTGTGTTTGTTCTCTCTAATTCTAAATACAACGTAAATGGTTTGCACGGAGAATGGGTTTTTTTCCGACTCCAAACTCATTCGCGATTAAATGTACGTGCACTTTTACTCTTCTACACTTCCAATACCCAAATTTTCTCATTTAACGTTAATACTTTTCGTTTTGACATTTTAATTTCTGCATGTAAGCTTCTATACATCTGACTCGATTATGGTACATAGGGAAATCAATAAAACACCTTGATTTAAAACTAAATAAACACGCCTGATTTGAAAATTTGCTAACACAAACTAATAAGCATAATAACAATTACATTTTTTAATAAACCGATTCCGCTACATGTTACTGATTAATAGTTTATTTTTTACACCTCTCGAGAACACTGTGAAAATATTTGTAGCGTCGGCGCATTTTTCTCCAATTAAATCGGCGATCAAATTTGTCACTTAACGTCCCAGATAGTAAACTCTTTAACCCGTAGACTGTTGGCAATACCTCACTGTATTATTCAACACCAAAAATTGATACGCAGTCAGCATTAACACCGGTCAGAACCGGTCATCGAGACAAAGGAAATGGCCGGTGTGAAATTAAAACAAAGATGAGATCGTTCATGTTATCGGCTTAGATAAACAATCAACACTGATTTGTACCTGAACGGTCAACAGATTTACCAATTTTACCTTAAAGCGGTCGCTTAATTCAAGACTCGGGCATCAAAATACACTAAAATCGGCGGTCGCTGGTCGCGTGAGACAAAAGTCACTTAATACAATATGAAAATTTAGTTGAAACGCTCGGGCGGGATTTAAAGTGATCGCATAAGACAAAAGTCGCTTAATTCAAGTGGTCGCAAGCACAAGATGCACTGTATGTGATATGCCTACAAATAGACAGTAAGTCTTGTGCATAACTATGTGATATGCCTACAAATAGGCAGTAAGACTTATGCTTAACTATGTGATGCCTACAAATAGGTAGTAAGTCTTATGCGTAACTATGTGATATGCCTACGAATAGGCAGTAAGTCTTATGCGTAACTATGTGATATGCCTACAAATAGGCAGTAAGTCTTATGCGTAACTATGTGATATGCCTGCAAATAGGCAGTAAGTCTTATGCCTAACTATGTGATATGCCTACAAATAGCTTTGTATTGTCATGCTTCACTATAATCCAATATAATTTAGCCTCATCATGATGACTTGTGTACATTTTTAGAATAAGCCCATGAACCCATCAGCCAATCAAATTTGAGCTTACAAACGGACGACATAAGCTAGAAATGAAGACAATGGTAACCAGATAGGCACAAACACAGGCCATCTGGACCTGTGTCGGAAGCAATAATTAAGAATCATTGAGCATGTAAATCGATAGAAACAGAGAACCTACACTTGCGAGCAGCAATAATTAAGAATCATTAAGCATGTAAATCGATAGAAACAGAGAACCTAAACTTGCGCACCCATTCTTATAAGTCATCATCGTAATTTCCACAAAAGTTTTTAACAGCCTTTAGACATTAATGATCGATTTTCTTATTTAGCAATTGACCAAAACTTTTTATCGACTGGTTTGCAGCCGAAATATAAAGCATTTACTGCATGTTAAAATGTTAAACTTTAAACAGGTCGTCACATAAACTTGCAGAAGATGTGAAAAAGGCACCATCAGGGTGGCAGCCATTTTTCCAAACAAACCAGGTTTGCAGCAAATGGCAAATATAACAAGAGTTCTGATTGGTTGATGCCATTATTCTAAAAATAAATGTTGGTCAAGCAGTATTTTTCTGCTGCAGCAGAAAAAAATGCTGCTTGGGCAGGAATTTGCTGCTTCCAGACCAGTAAATTCTTGCTGGACCAGCATCTAGATGCTGCTCGAGCAGCATTTTTTTCTGCTGCAGCAGAAGTTCAAGTTTCAACCCCTTTGGTGTGCCATATGTTAGTGGGTAGTAATGACAGTTGTAGCAGACACTTAACCCTTTCAGTGCGGGAACCGAATTTTAAAGGCCTTTGCAAACAGTTTGGATCCTGATGAGACGCCACAGAACGTGGCGTCTCATCAGGATCCAAACTGTTTGCTATTCTGATAGTATTCTTTGAAAAAATCGAAGAAAATGCTAATTTTAGAAATTCTGCAGACGACATTTTAGCAGACGACAAATTTCCCAGCATGCAAAGGGTTAAGCTGCAGCAGCATAGCAGTCGTTACAGAGTACATACCAAAATGTACGCTAACTTAATTTAGT
Organism: Dreissena polymorpha; assembly: GCF_020536995.1. Lineage (NCBI taxonomy): Eukaryota > Metazoa > Mollusca > Bivalvia > Myida > Dreissenidae > Dreissena > Dreissena polymorpha. Next base: position 63,104,076 of record NC_068355.1, on the reverse strand, counting down.
ATTTTATGTTGGAATGTATCACCATTAATCATAATGATATGGAATGCCTCAATAATGCAGATTTTACTATAATGCTGCTTAGATTTACCTTCTTATTAAAAAATAATTATGACATAATGACAACGGAAATATTTTGGGAAGTTAAAAACTGTTAAAGAACTTAACAATAAATAAAGTTTACCAAGATGCTATAATAATCACACAGATGTCAGTAAATTTGTGTTCATGATTAACCACACGCACCCATGATTATTTGCTTCACAAAAATCATGACAGTGTAACTACGGTTTAATGTTTCTATGTAACTTTAAGTATTATGTTTTAAAATTGAATTTGTGCGGCTCTGAAACATTTTGAATCAAAGGAAATTGAAACAATGATGAAATATAGGCTTGATTAGCAGCTGTAAACAATGTCATAAATATGATAAATAAATCGGGTGCATTACAATGATATTTAATAATGGTATAGCAATCCTAAACTAGTTCCTTTTAGATTGTTTGTTGATTTACTGATCATTAAAACCTCAAATAGCTTTTAGACGCCTAAATGAGGCAGTTAAAAGATGATTTGCTATTATTATGATATGAGGTATGTTATGTTATCATAGAATCACTTACCCGTGACAGAACAATTGTAAATAGTGAAATTTACAAGTGCATGGAAGCATAAAGTAAGCTGTCCATGGGATTTAAGAGTAGAGTAGAAATTTAAACAAATAAAACATGAATTTGGAGCACTAATAAGGTAAAACTAGTTTGTATTTTCACCTTTTTTCATTTAAAGTAAAGTAACAAAAAAAACAATGTCTGTCACACGTTTAGGGCTTCAAATAAAGATTCTTATGATGTAATTGTAAGAGAGCATAAAGTTTAATTTAAATTGCCTTCATTAAAAAAATTGAAACCAATGTATATATGATGCTTATTCAGTTGCCATAGTCAATCTAATAAGTGGCATTTTTCGGCGGAGCCAAATGTATAAGCCAGCTTTTCACCTTACCTGACCTTTGTAAGCGTCCAATAATATTCAAAAAAAAATTCCCGCGGCTAGAAACGAATTAATACACTTTATTTAGTCCGCTGGCTGATTTGAGCATACCACCAGAACATTGGAAACATTAACGCGTCTTTGTAACACTGTTTTACTGCGTGTTCAGCATGAAACAATTTTATCTCTAATGAAAAGGCTTGATAGATAGAACAGTTTCACACTTAACACTCGACATCAATACAGTTTGTGAGTGCACCTTTTATTTAATGATTTTCAATGATTCTCAAACATATGAATAACCAAGTCATGTTTTTTTTTGTTGAAAAAATAAAATTGTTGCTGAGGGTGACTTTATGGGTGACTTTATGCTGATTTTGAGGGTGACTAGAATCAGCTTGAAGTCACCCTAGGTGACAAGTATCAGCTTCTAGTCACCCCCGGGATTTGTTGGAGTATCCGTACATATTTTAAATATTTATACGCGCGTTCTTCGAACAAACCTGTTTAAGTGGTTTGTCGGGCATTGCTATTTGATTTGATTATTAACAGTATCGACAATCATTGCGGTCATACTTAATACATTAGTCAATATGGTGGAATAATTCTTGTTAAATTAATTAAAAATAATATTTATCATGGTATTGTTGAAAACACATTAAGAATCTATTATTGACATACTATAATTATATCGCTGGATATCTTCATTAAACATCTTTCTGGTCTAAAGAAAATTCCAGTTCACTTAGTTCACGCTATAGCATCTTTATTATATAACGATTACTTTACTCCGGTCAGAACATAAGGTAGTCGTGAAGACGCAGCGATGACCTGTATATAAACTCTGACATTCACACACACTGGCCGTGAACTGACCCTATACCTCGCGGGTTGAAATGCAATGCATTAAAGTGAGGCCTTGCTTCCACTGCTCTTTATACTTTTATATGTTAACATGTTGACAGGAATATATATTGGAAGTTAGTACTAAATATGAGAACATAGCCTTTAAGTACAAAAGTTCTCCCGTGGGAAATCCTCAGAAAATAAAAGGTGCACGCACAAACTGTATTGATGTCGAGATTGAGTGTGAAACTGTTCTATCTATTAAGGTAGCGCACCTCTAATGATTTCCCGCGATTTATTTTACGATCATTGCCGATCTTCAATGATTGGTTATTTCCGAGAGATGCATTTTATTTTGTTCAAACTTCGAATTTTGATATGTGTTTACCTAATTCATTTAGAATACATTTTTTTCACTATAAATATTGACTTTGATCCAATTATCATCTGAAAAAAACGATTTCGCGATTTCTTCAAAGATCTACGAGCCTTTTTACCTGTTTACTTATGGATATCTAATTTAAGGATGCACTGATGTGCAGGTGTCGTGGCAGAGTGGTTAAGGCGATGGACTAGAAATCTTTTGAGATCTTCCCGCCCAGGTTCGAATCCTGCCGACATCGCATACTTTTTGCGACGCGTTTATTTCTTTACTTACGTAATTTGATTTAATATAGCATATAAGCTATGTTTATTGTTAAATATGTTGAAAATTGTATGCACATCCTTCAATTTTTAAAATTAAAACAACGTTATGGCTAAATTGGGTAACTTACTGCTGAAAATACGAATGATGCATATTGCATTTTTATTTTTATTTCAAAAAGTAAACGGTAAATCTGTCTATTTATTGGTATTTTTGCTGTATATAGTGTTTCTATAAAAAACTAAGTTTAAAATATAACTTAAATGATACTATTTTGAATTTTATGACACTTTGTTTTTATCCGACCCAATTTTTACTTGGCTGAAATCACTTACATTTCATGGCGCTATTCCGTAGATAAAAATTTGTAAAAAATAAATGTGTGTAAAAGAATACTGATTTCATCTTGTTTAAACTTTAAACACCTTTACTGCATCTGTACACACCAACTGCATGCCCATATTTGGAAATTTGAATGAATTATGGAACTTTTATATATCCCAGGGGTGAAAATAAACTGGACGAAAGCCGAGCGTGAGGGTGGTTTTTGAAAAAATCGGTATATTTTTTTTAAAAAGCATGGAAAGCCTACCTACAAATTTGCATGTATTTCAGTGAAATGATGCTGACTAGGAAAATAATTAATTAAATTATATTTGGATATGTGCCCATTAGGGGTGCGCTACCTTAAGCCTTTTCATTAGAGATAAAGTTGTTTCATGCTGAACACGCAGTAAAACGGTGTTACAAAGACGCGGACATGTTTCCAATGTTCTGGTCGTATGCTCAAATCAGCCTATTGGATAAATGAAGTGTATTCATTCTGACCTAGCCGCGGGAAATTTTATTTGAATTTTATTGGATATTTACAAAGGTCAGGTAAGGTGAAAAGCTGGCGTATACAGCTACGCCGAAAAATGGACAATCCTGTTTTCACTGTGATCATTTCACATGGTTAGGGACCAGACAATATGTACTTAATAATGGAAATAACATTGTATCAGAATTATTTCTGTGTTAGTTTTAATATTGGAAATGTGTCACCATTGAAACCATCGGGTGTTTATTGGTCAGCAGGTCACACCTAAGGAGGTGACCTTTCTTCAAGTGTCTTCAAATCAAAACGGTGGCTAGTTAATTGTCTTAAAAGCCCCACAAAATCTGCCACGAGTGTCAAAAAAAAAAGGTATAAATCATAAGCGGATTGAGATTCAGGCTGATGCAAAATTCATGCCAGTGGGAGCCCTCTATGCAGATGGAGTAAATCAGCTGTAAGTTGATGAATAAGTCAGTCAATTTAAATGCTATTTTACAATTGTCAAGAGTTTTTGTAGCGTGAATTCAAATAAACAAGTGAAGACTTCATAAAATTTAATAAAGTTGTTTGGTCGCAGATGGTTGGTTTCTCAACAAGTATTGTTGGGTGTAAAAAATTAAATAGAGGTTCAATTGAAATTTAAATTTCAGGTCTTGATTTCGTGTTTTTTTGTCCTCATTAGATTTACTTTCCTCATTAGTCTACAATTTTATCTTCAAATGAGGTATTATACTTGCCATGTTCACAGAGTCAATATTGGCTAATTGTTGTTTACTTTGAACAATGTTTATGGCATGCATGTCATAATTTCCTACATGGTGGAATGTACATGGGAAAATCCTCAAGTTTATTGTACTTAAAATATTATGTATTAATTTACTTGGGATAGAATTTGTATATTTATACTGTTTTTCATGATTTCTATGTTGTTGCAAACCCATTTATGTAAAAGTCTATTTAATATGATTATATCGTTTTCAGTTTATTATTATTAATTTTACAGCTTACACTGTATAATTTTAATTTATTAAAATCCTGCACATTTTTTGAGAGTATTCTACAGTTATCACACGTACTGTCTTTCTGTCCGTCTACAATTTTATTTTTCTTTCACCTCCTCAAAAGCTTTGCATGGCACAAGACCTCAACCGTGTACCTTATAATTAGGGGGTAATTGCCCATAAGTTATTTCTAATTTTTCTTGGGTCTCTTTCTGTTGTCTGACTATAGGAGCATTTGAAATACTTTAATACCATTTAAGTCTTAGACTCCTTATATTGAGACCTGGCTCAAGTGTTTGCATAAGGGTAAGGCATGGTGTCAAGACAAAGTAATTAATATAAGTGATGTTCTGCATGCAAGAGTCAAGAATCAAATAAACTATTGTCATGAAACTGTATACTTAGACACCATTTATCAATAATTAACTTGTATTGTATAGTGGTGGGGTCACAATCAAGGTCAATTTTACTTAATATTAAAAAAACGTTTCAGCTCAATTATTAACAAACAAATCAGCTATTGAAATGATGTTTTATACAGAGATTTATCCAGTCATACTTTGGATTGCATATTAGGTTGGTGGGTTTCAAGGTCACCAAATCGTAAAACAGAACATGTTTTTAAAATGTTTCAGGACCCAATTTAGTCACTGCTAATTTAGCACTTAACATGTACAAATAGTTTTCAGCGAGAGAGCAGAGACAAAAATTCGACACTTCCCCCCCTCCCCCTTGGACAACATTCTCAAATTTACTATCAAAATTGTTTTTTAATGGCAACCTGAAATGCTATTACTTCATTCCTTTTCCCTCTAATAAACTTCTTGTTTTCTTTTTCTGATTATGTATAATATTATACTCTTCCTATGTTAAGTTGTGTTTGTTGTTGATGCTGCTATTGGAGCAGGGTGGGGGGGGGGGGACACAGATAAAAACTGTAAACTGTCCCAAATCTCAACTGTGATTAATTTAATTTTGTTCATGTTTACAATACACATTTCTTAATATATCTAGCAACCATTATATTTCATCTCCCAAAACACTAACTTATTACATTTAAACCACCCAATTTTAGATTTTAAAAACTTTTTGACCAGTAAATTTGTTGTATGCCAGAAAGAATAATTATTGTTATAACTTAAGTTTGAAATTTGTGTATGCAATCATATTCATGTTGTTGTTTTTAACCAGGTTTTTTGAAGGAAAAAACTGGTTATTAGATTGGCGAATGTGGGCGGGCGGGCTGGCTGGCGGGTGGACGGGCAGAACAAGCAGTGTCCGCTCTATAATTCAAATAGTTTTTATCCGATCTTCACCAAACTTGGTCAGAAGTTGTATCTTTGACAATATCTAGGTCAAATTCGAATATGGGTCATGCTGGGTCAAAAACTAGGTCACGGGGTCACTAAGTGCATTTCAATGATTTAGCATGGTGTCCGCTCTCTAATTGGAGTAGTTTTTGATCAGATCTTCACATAACTTGGTCAGAAGTTGTATCTAGACAATATCTAGGTCAAGTTCGAATATGGGTCATGCCGGGTCAAAAACTAAGTCACAGGGTCACTTAGTGCATATCAAGGATTTAGCATGGTGTCTGCTCTCTAATTGAAGTAGTTTTCATCCGATCTTCACCAAACTTGGTCAGAAAATGTATCTAGATAATATCTAGGTCAAGTTCAAATATGGGTCATGCTGGGTCAAAAACTAGGTCACAGGGTCACTTAGTGCATTTCAAGGATTAAGCAAGGTGTCCGCTCTCTTATTGAAGTAGTTTACATCCGATCTTCACCAAACTTGGTCAGAAGTTGTATCTAGACAACATCTAGGTCATGTTCGAATATGGATCATGCCGGGTCCAAAACTAGGTCACGGGGACACATTTCAAGGATTTAGCATGGTTTCCACTCTCTAATTGAAGTAATTTTCATCCGATCTTCACCAAACTTGGTCAGAAGTTGTATCTAGACAATATCTAGATCAAGTACAAATATGGGTCATGCCAGGTCAAAAACTATGTCACGGGGTCACTTAGTGCATTTCAAGGATTGAGCACGGTGTCCGCTCTCTAATTGAAGTAGTTTTCATCTGATCTTCACCAAACTTGGTGAGAAGTTGTATCTAGACGATATCTAGGTCAAGTTCAAATATGGGTCATGCTGGGTCAAAAACTAGGTCATAGAGTCACTTAGTGCATTTCAAGGATTAAGCATGGTGTCCGCTCTCTTATTGAAGTAGTTTTCATCCGATCTTCACCAAACTTGGTCAGAAGTTGTATCTAGACAACATCTAGGTCAAGTTCGAATATGGATCATGCCGGGTTCAAAACTAGGTCACGGGGTCACTTTGTGCATTTCAAGGATTTAGCATGCTGTCCGCTCTCTAATTGAAGTAATTTTCATCCGATCTTCACCAAACTTGTTTTTTTTTATCTAGACAATATCTAGGTCAAGTTCAAATATGAGTCATGCCATGTCAAAAACTATGTCACGGGGTCACTTAGTGCATTTCAAGGAATTAGCATGGTGTCTGTTCCCTAATTAAAGTAGTTTTCATCTGATCTTCACCAAATTTGGTCAGAAGTTGTGTCTAGATGATGTGTAGGTTATGTTCAAATATGGGTCATGGTAAAGTTATCAAGTTGTCCAAAACCTTCAAATGGGCGTATCTTGTGACAGTTTGGCACTCTTGTTTGTTAATGTATACATACACATTATTAACATTCAGCATATACATGCCTATAAACAGTTTTTATGGTATCCAGTTGATGAATTCTGTCATCTTTGTTTGTCCTTTGCTACCTTTTCAACCAATTCTTCAAGTTCGTAGAAAGCTTGGTAGTTGGTACATGCAGTATCATGGAGGAATCTTCTTACATCTTATAGTCCTTTTCTTGCTTTGCTGGCAGTTCCTGAGAGTCGTATAGGTGCATCAGAGTCTTCTTCTTGGGTGTCTTCATTGTTCATGTTGAATTCTAGTTTGTTACTTTTTAACCTGGTTTTCCGAAGGAAAAAAACTGGTTATTAGATTGGCGCATGTCGGCGGGCGGGCAGGTTGGCTGGCAGGCGGAACAAGCATGTCTGGGCAATAACTTTGTCATTCATTGTGAGATTTTAAAATCATTTGGCACATTTGTTCACCATCATTAGACGGTGTGTTGTGCGAAAGAATTACGTTGATATCTACAAGGTCAAGGTCACACTTTGAGTTCAAAGGTCAAAAATGGCCATAAATGAGCTTGTCTGGGCCATAACTATGTCATTCATTGTGAGATTTTAAAATCATTTGGCACATTTGTTCACCATCATTAGACGGTGTGTCGGGCGAAAGAATTAGGTCAATATCTCCAAGGTCAAGGTCATACTTTGAGTTCAAAGATAAAAAATGGCCATAAATGAGCTTGTCTGAGCCATAACTATGTCATTCATTGTGAGATTTTAAAATCATTTGGCACATTTGTTCACCATCATTGGACGGTGTGTCGCACACAAGAATTACGTCAATATCTCCAAGGTCAAGGTCGCCACAACTAAAAATAGATTTATTTTGAATCAAAGGGGGTTTATTATAAACAATCAGTTCAGTTGTCTCCCTTTATCAGACTTTTTTTTCAAATTGAAAACCTGGTCCCGTGTTCACAAAACAGTTTTTGCAATCGAAAATCGATTTTGCTTGTCATTGTAAATGGATTTCCATTGTAGTTGATAGGCAAAATGAAAATCGATGTCAATTAAAATAGATTTTCGATTGCAAAAATGCTTTGTGAACTCCAGGCCTGGTTTTGTGACAATTTTGTCCCTTGTTATATTAAGCCTTAATGCCCGTGATGGATTCTTTCCATTTGAAGTAAATGCATTCATATTAAATATGCATCCCAAAATTTTCTGTGATACATGGTTACCAGTAAGAAATGAAAAAGAACTCTTAGAGTACTTTAAAATGATTAGTTTTTACATTATTTTTAGTGTATTGAATTAAGGGTTTTCATAATAATAATGTTGTTAAATAACCTTGTAAGCAATAAGTATTTGTATGGTGGGAGGAGTTTAGATCAATATTAAAGTTAAATTAACTGAAAATGCTTTGCAGCGTAGAGAAAATTTAGATTTTTTGTTGATTAAAAGTGTTAATCATTCCAAGTGTGGCAGTCACATGGCTAAATGTGCTACTTTGCATAATACTCAAGACTCCACCTCTCATATGTTTCATATCAACACAATTAAGCCGATGGAGCAATGCGTAACTTTAACTTTTGAAATTTTGATTTCTAAAGTAAGTGTATGAAAGAAAATTCTCAAAGTTTCTAAGTTTTAATGTCTTAAGAGCATGGAATAACTAATTAGTTTTTCGGTATCAAAGCCATAAAAGACAGAAATATGCTTTATAATGTAGTTGAGATAATATGCTGCACACTTTTAATTGCACTTTCAATGTGGAGGATGCTTTCTCTGGAGTAAACAAAGTTATGTATAAATAAATAATGCATATGAACCACTGAATTAATCTGACAGCTTTATGAATTAAAATAGCATACAACTAATTTACATGTTGAACAAAATTTAACAAAATTTAAATGTTCAATAAATTCTTCTCAAACCATATAAAAAGTATTTTTTTTAATTAAAAAACCGTCAACCTTTACACAGTTTTCTAAGCCTCACAAGGCACAAAAGAGTGAAATGATAATATATTCCGTCTCCTAGAAGAAGGTAAATGCTTGTAATAATTTTTTTTTTCAGAATGCATTGTTATTTCATATCATTGTTTACAATTTCCGGCCTGTAGGATTACTTTGATGTTATACATAAAGAAGAGATGTCATTTGAAGAAATGAGAATAATTCTGTGTGATTTATTTTTGATTCGATTATAATATGAGAACAACACAGATCAGGCATTGTCAACCCATGGTATAGAGCCATTGCTTATTTTCAATGCATTAAACATTACTAATGGTGCATAATTATTCTTTGTTAAGCAGCTCAGGTGAAATACAGCTTTGTTTTCTTTGATCTGGAGTCAGAATATCTTATAAAATCAAAAGGTTTCCAGTGTAAAAAAGTTTTACTGAAATACGGAAAACATAAGGTAAGTAGTTAGAAACTAAATGTTTCAAGGTTATCATATCATGAACGAAATGTTGCAACTTCTGCTACTTCTACTACTACTAGTAGAAGCAGCAGCTAAAGTAGCAGTACAAACATAAGCAGCTAAAGTGGCAGTACAAACAGTAGCAGCAGAAGTAGCAGTACAAACATTAGCAGCTAAAGTGGCAGTACATACAGTAGCAGCTAAAGTGGCAGTACAAAAAGTAGCAACAGAAGTAGCAGTACAAACAGTAGCAGCTAAAGTGGCAGTACAAACAGTAGCAGCTAACGTAGCAGAACAGACAGTAGCAGCTAAAGTAGCGGTACAAACAGTAGCAGCTAAATTGGCAGTAAATACAGTAGCAGCTAAAGTAGCAGTACAAACAGAAGCAGCTTAAGTAGCAGTACAAACAGTAGCAGCCGAAGTAGCAGTACAAACAGTAGCAGAAGTAACAGTACAAACAATAGCAGCTTAAGTAGCAGTACAAACAGTAGCAGAAGAAGTAGCAGTACAAACAGTAGCAGCTAAAGTGTAGCAGTACAAATAGTAGCAACATAATTAGAAGTACAAACAGTAGCTGCAGAAGTAGCAGTTCAAACAGTAGCAGCAGAAGTGGCAGTACAAATAGTAGCAGAAGCAGCAGTACAAACAGTGGCATCTAAAGAAGCAGTACAAACAGTAGCAGCTAAAGTGGCAGTACAAACATCAGCAGCTAAAGTAGCAGTACAGACAGTAGCAGCTAGTGGCAGTACAGCAGCTAAAGTAGCAGTACAAACAGTAGCAGAAGTAGCAGTACACACAGTAGCAGTACAAACAGTGCCAGCAGAAGTGGCTCTACAAACAGTAGCAGCTGAAGTGTAGCAATACAAATAGTAACAACAGAATTAGAAGTACAAACAGTAGCAGCAGAAGTAGCAGTTTAAACAGTGTCAGCAGAAGTGGCAGTGCAAACAGTAGCAACAAAAGTAGCAGTACAAACAGCTACAGTAACATAATTAGCAGTACAAACAGTAGCAGCAGAAAAAGCAGTTTAAACAGTAGCAACAGAAGTAGCAGTACAGGCAGTAGCAGCAGAAGAAACAGTACAAACAATAGCATCGTAAGAAGCAGAAAAAGCAGTAGTGAAGGCTGCGCGAATAGCATAAGCTGCAACAGTAGCAGTAAAAGTAACGTTTTATTATGTTGATGTAGCAAGAGTGATATAGCATTTACTTCTTGCATTATGAAACATAGAGCAATGTCTTCCAAGCTGTTATGTGCTGACTCATGCTGCTTTTGTAATATATCAATGCTATGTTTTTTAATGTTTGTTTGTTGCCCATGGTTGGTCTTTCATCATTTGTTCTCTAATCCCTTTTTGATGAACAGAGTTGTAATGTCAGAGATTGCATGTACCAAACATTATGTTGTAATGTAACAAAACCACATGCGGTGCCTTCAATAATTGTATTTTAACAAAGCAGAAAACTGTAAAGCCAGTGGCAAATCTAATATTGCCACAATATGTTGTAATTGTATTTATTATTATTATCTGCAAAAAGGAAGAAAGTCACATAGCAGCACTAAGGCGACTTCATTAATTCTTAACAATACATTTATATGGAGCAGCCTTCAGTGAACAATAGGGGCATGTTTGTAAGAAAATGGAGCACAAAAGCACAAGATGCTGCACATAATTATGGGATATGAATCGCTATTGTATGTTATAGGCCGACAATAACGAGACGATGCCTTGTACACACGTTTCTGCTTCTTTCTGTCACCAAAGGGGCTTTCATTTTTATTCAGATATCTTGAAATGGAGTTACATTGTGCTTTGATTCATTCATTCTCAAGGAACAGCCACAGTATTTAAACGGTATGTTATATAGTTACTCACCCTAGATGACAATATTAATAATAATTAGCAATTTAAGAAAAAATAATAGTATGTTATATAGTTACTCACCCTAGATGACAATATTAATAATAATTAGCAATTTAAGAAAAAATAATAAAGTTCAAATGTAACAATGATATTATTCTTCGAAGTCTAAAGATTAATTAAATTTAAGATTGATTTAAATGAAGTACAACTTTATGGTCTACAGCGATACAGGTTTGTTAGGAAGTCACTTTCTTAATACTATTTCTCAAAACTGCTTATTAATAAATACTGGCAATATTTCTTGGCAAGGGTGAATAATACTAAGAATTTTATTGCAGAAGTCCAGCTTTTGCAAGTAGATTGATTATATTGCTTGCTAGTTGGCTTTACATTTTAGAATGTAAAAAGATCAATTATGTTACTTGTAATTGTAGAAGTAAGTTGTATTATTAAATGAACTATTTTGTAGTGGTAGTTGTTGCTGCTGTTGCTGTTCTGGTTGCTTGTGTTGTTGATGATAATGTTATTGCTGTTATTGATGGTTTTGCTGTTGGTCCCAGACACGTTTAATGACAGAATTTAAATATTAATAAGATAAACCAATCCTTTCAAATTGTTTATTTAAGAGGCAATCCATTTATAACTCATATTATTTCATGGGTGACTACATTTATGTCACTAGGCGTGCATCATTTACGCAACTTTTTGTTATTAACTGTAATGGCTTGTGATGTGGTGTCAACAATACGTCTCTGTTAACAATTTATTTTGATCTATTTACATGCATCTCAACTCCTTGTTGCATGGGATGATGTTTTTTTTTTTTTTTTTTTTTTAACGTCTTAATGCCGGGCTAAGCCTTTATTTGTCAGTCAGCATTCCGCTGAAACATGACTGGCATGTATGTGCCCCGACCCGGGATCGAACCCGGGACCTTTAGATTTCAACGCAAACGCCTTATCCACTGAGCTACGGAGGCACATGATGTGATGGATTGGATGGATTTATGGGATGATGGAAGGATGGATGGGTGGATGGATGAATAGATTGATGGACGGATGGGATGGTATGGCATGAATGCATTGATGGATGGATTGATTCATGGATGGACTGATGGATGTGATGCGACAGGAATCAGCTGGGATGGATGGTAGGATGGATGGTAGGATGGATGAAGGATGGATGAAGGATGGGACACGGGGACTAGATAGGATAACAGGATGGGGCGGGTTGATCGTATGGGATAGAATGTTTAGATAGGATGGTATGATGTGATGGAACAATGGGATGGGATGATTGGATGTGGTGGGGTGATTTGATGATGGGATGGGATGCTAGGTGTGCTTATAATCTGCATTTCCAAGGATGCCTGCATGGATTTGGACTATTCGGCATAAGATCAATCAGTAACAAGTCTAGTTGTACTCTTCATTTGCAATTGTCCTGGTATGTGGATTTGGTGCAGATAAATGAGTTGTGGGCCTTTGAAGAATTTGTCATTTGTGTCATCTAAGAATCATGTTCTATGCCTGATCTCTTTACCCAAACTGGCTGGATTGGGTTGCAGTTTCATGGATTTAATCATGTTTTGCAGTTTTGTAAGAAAGCCGTTATATGTAGTTTTATTGCAGAGATTTCGCCTTCTGAAATGTTTGACTCAAAAACCTTGTGGATGATTGTTTTCTTTGATAACCAGTCAGTCTCGCACACAACTGTACAGGATTAATCAGGACAAAGTAATTTGCATTAAATTTGACTGGTCATGGTAGATGGATTTTGGGTGTTGTTGTGAATTTAGTTGTTAAATGAGTTTTGTAAAGCAGTTATATCTGATTATTCATATAGGGTGGTCATGGTACAATAGCTTAGTTTTGTTGTTTTTATTGTGATATTTTTCAGTTTTTACCAAAAGCAATTTAAATTTGTATAAAGCTATCATATCTGTAAATGCATCGTGACTATGTCGAGTGGTAAGGCACACAAGGATACATTAGAAAGATAATGATAAATAACAATATTATATTTGTTGCAATTAATTTTGACATAAGCATTACCAGCAATCTAAATGAGCTGTCAACTTGAAACCAGATAGGTGGTTATATCTTATTGCGGGGTAAGTGCAGAGCACTGAAGAACCTAAAATAATATTGCCATTTGTATATTTATATATTGAAATTTTGCCCAGAGCATAAATAGAAATATATTTATATTATATATTTATATATACATATATTTCTATTAATGCTCTTGACAATATTTTAAGACAGAAATATACAGAAATATGTGTCAACTTAAAACTTTATTAATCTAGGTATATGAAATATAATGGCATGCAGTCAGCAACTAAACTTCAATAACAACTGTGTATTAGTGTATGTTGAGGTCTTTCAAGCATATTCCTTAAAGGGGCCTTTTCACAGATTTTGGCATTTTTTAACTTATTCATTGAAAGCTTTATATCGATAAATGTAAACATTGGATCGTAAAAGCTCCAGTAAAAAATCAAGAATAAAATTAAAAAAAGGAAAAGAACATTGCCCGGACCAGGTTTCGAACCAGTGACCCCTGGAGTCCTGCCAGAGTCCTAAAGTAAAAACGCTTTAGCCTACTGAGCTATTCCGCCAAGTACACATAATGGACGTATTTTATACTTTATATAAGCAATCTTCGTAGTTTCACAAAATTTAACGACAAAAACAGAACTCTCCAAATTATTCAATCGTTTCGCGTTGCAACGCTTTATAACTTTTAGGTTTTAAAATCGTCAAAAGATGCATATAATGGCTATATTAGACCATGGTAAATGTTCAGTATTACTGTTTCCTCACAAATATCATAACTAAAACGAAAATTTGCGAATCTGAAACAACTTTTTTCAATTTTGTCAATTTACCAAAGCGTGAAAAGATCCCTTTAATTGGTAATCAAATATAGACATGATTTATCAAGACCATACCAGTCATTATGTACCCAAAATATTTCTTTTAGGCTTATTTTTTTTTTTTTTTGGTAACATTTTAAAAAACACATGGGTTGGTTAGCAGGTATTCTTTCCCTTATATCCATCTACTAGCATCTAGATCTACATCTAAGATTAAAGGGATCTTTTCACGCTTTGGTAAATTGACAAAATTGAAAAAAGTTGTTTCAGATTCGCAAATTTTCGTTTTGGTTATGATATTTGTGAGGAAACAGTAATACTGAACATTTACCATGCTCTAATATAGCAATTATATATATGCATCTTTTGACGATTTTAAAACCTAAAAGTTATAAAGCGTTGCAACGCGAAACGATTGAATAATTTGGAGAGTTCTTTTTTTGTCGTTAAATTTTGTGAAACTACGAAGATTGCTTATATAAGGTATAAAATACGTTTAGTATGTGTTCTCGGCGGAATAGCTCAGTAGGTTAAAGCGTTTTTACTTCAGGACTCTGGCAGGACTCCAGGGGTCACTGGTTCGAAACCTGCTCCGGGCAAATTGTTCTTTTCCTTTTTTTAATTTTATTCTTGATTTTTTACTGGAGCTTTTACGATCCAATGTTTACATTTATCAATATAAAGCATTTAATGAATAAGTTAAAAAATGCCAAAATCTGTGAAAAGGCCCCTTTAAATCACTCCTTAATTTGGTCCTTAGAATACAATTACATGAGTAGGCGTCATAGACCTGGGCCTATAATCTGTCATGTATAGCAGGGTTTAGTATAAGGAGAACTTATACTGCCTTGCTTTAATATGAGCTAGTGATGAAGTAGAGTGTCTACCTGATTTGGAACTAGGAGGTCCTGGGTTTAATCCCCATTGTGGATGGGGATTTTTCTGGATAGCGAAGCAGTAGAGTGTCTACCTGATTTGGAACTGGGAGTACCTGGGTTCAATCCCAATTGTGGATGGGGATTTTTCTGGATAGCGATGGGGTATAGTGTCTACCTGATTTGCTACTATGAGGTCCTGGATTCAATCTCCATTGTGGGCGGGGATTTTTCTGGATAGCGAAGCGGTAGAGTGTCTACCTGATTTGGAACTAGGAGGTCCTGGGTTCAATCCCAATTGTAGGTGGGGATTTTTCTGGCTGGGTTACACATATAAAAGATGTAATGCCAAATTTGAGATACAACTGAATGTTATTATAATGGTTGGATATGACATCAAATCAAGGCATATTCATAAATTCACTTCATGACAACACATGCACATTGTTGAGTTGTAATTGCACATGGTTAAATTGTACAGCCTTTGTAATGAAATGTCCCAATTTTAATAAATAAAAATCTTGACTAATGATTAATTATGTACGGGCTATGCAAATACAACAATACCATACACAACTAAATTTATTGTTGTCAGCCTAAGTTAGAATGCAGGAATAGGGATTTTTCTTTAGGTCTCATTATATCATAGATTTTTCCATGCTTATGCTATAAAACTTGTACAAAAAAACTTGTAACAAAAAAAAATTATTATAAAAATTGATCAAATCTGGCAGTCGCTCTTTAGAATTGTAATTCAATATAACATCAGCTTGAAAACTAAATTATTTGAAAAGTTACAAAGATCTTTTATTTGCTAACATATAACAATACTACACAAACATATTTGAATATAAAAACCATGGCGTTACTGACATGGGGAAGTGTTAAGAGTTTTCTTACATTGTTATTATTAGACAATAGTTTATCAATATCTAACAAACACAATGTTGACATTGTTGAAGCGGTTGAGTATAAGAACTGAGGGATCTGCATTCTGTAGAAAATGCTTGTTGCATAACAATGACAAGTTCTTTTTTGTATATGAACAAATAGAAAGATGAATTATTCATGCCAGACAATGGTATTACAAGAATAAACTTGAGTTTCTTCACAATAGAAGCCACTTACTTTTGAAAATTATCATGCACAAGACTCTTGACAATCCTGAATTCGGATAAATACAATGAAAATTTGAAATGAAGATCTTTACATTCCCAAGGCTTGAAGTTAATTTTAAAGATTTTCAATTTTGTTTCAAAGGATAATGATTCAATAGAGAAAAAAGGACTCAATTTCAAAAATGGGTCCAAAGAATTAAATAAACAAAAGTAGAATTCAAACTGCACTTAACGGTTATCAATTAAATTATGCAACATAACTCAGGATAGATCAGAGTTATATTTGAAGGCATCCAATGCTTCCTAGCAATTTCTATCATTTTGTTGACTTTTGAAAAACATATTGCAGGTATCCTTATTTGACAAAAATTTCTTGTAATAACTGGTCCTTATACAGGTTTATTAACATATTGCTCTACAACTGTGATCTACATCTTTATGTATCAGTCCTCAACCACATGTTCACAACAAAATGTTAATTTTGTTTGTTAACAATAAATAAAGTGTATTTCAAAATACTTCATCCATCCATTATTCTGTGTGTGAGTTTTTTAAAACACTGAATGAAGGTAAATTACCTATTTTGCCTTTGCAAAAAAATTAATTTCAACTATGGGTGGTTCTAGCTAAACGTCTTTTATTTCTGTATTGTATATTCTTATGTAATCTATAATTCAATCTAGACTTGGTCTTGTTCAGTTCAATCATTTGAATAACAGCAATTGTTATCTGCCAACTTTTCTGACAAACTTTTAAAATGTTTCCAACATCAAAGCTGGAAACTAATGAATTTTTGATTGAAGACAGTTAACAATGTTTTACGGATGAGGAACTTACAACCAGAATAATTTTGATTTCATTATATTAAAAGTCAGCGTCTGTTTTAGAAATTACAAAAAATGTCTTTACCCCTGGTGAAAATTTGATTGAAATGTGTGAGTAACAGTTTATACTGATGTGAGGTGGAGTCATGACAAGGTGATAATAGTGTGAAATCCCAAACAGGAGATGTCATTGTTGTGAAAAGTCTTTCTGCGCATATTACCCCAACTCAAAACGTATGCTTCAGCGATCTATGGTACAAAATAACATTGATGTAAAAACACCAAGATCTTGTTGATCACTGCTGCACTGACATGTTAGTGTATCTTTATGACTGGATATTATTGAATATGACGGATTGAAATTATAAGCAGTATGTAATGATTAATATTTATGTATGATATGTATCTAAATACAAAATATGAATCTTCGTAAGGGGGTTCTTTTAGGGGACGTTAATAACAAATTGTTTGCTTATTTGTAGAGTAATTTATGCGTGAAAACAAGTTCATAATTTTGTTTAAAATTAAGCTTTTTTGTATTTATCGATAGAAGAAATTTGTTTGTATTTTTGTAGAATTTTTAAAATAATAAACACAAGGTATGAACTGTTTGTAGCAATGTGGTGCCAGTATTGGATGAATTATTCCATTGACACATTAGCCTTACTTCATACAACTCACTTATTTAAATAATTATAAGGCAAGCTAAAATGATCTCGTCTAAGTAATGTTTATTGAAAAATCTAAGTTTGGTCTAAGGATTGTGTTGTGTATAAAGCTAACATTTTAATGATCATGGCCTTGTTAGTTATACACCCTTACCTTTTTGTAAAACGCTAACAAGCATAATTCTCCTGCATATGACTGCCAATTGATATCCATAGTTGCTTCTTAAACGTTGATTTAATTGAATTTTTTTTTTGTGTAAATTTGACCTTCATGGAGGAATTTACAGAAAAGTATTTATCTGTTGCAGACAAGGACTGCCAAAAGTGTCCATGAATAGTAGACGATAAGAATAATGACTGAAACTATTTTTCTCATTTTAATTGTTTGGGTTGTCTACGATTTTCATTTACCAGTCAATTGTTGGTATCAGGTAACACCAACCAATGTCAAACATCAACAAAATGAAGGGGCGAGTGGCAATTATTAATTGTCATGAATTGACATTGTTTGCCATCGACTGATATGAAAGAGACAAAGTTTTTGTCAATTGTTATCCATGCTATATTTTAAATGATTAATTTGTACATTGTGAACTTGAGGGATAAAAACGTTGAGGCGTCTATTTTGCCGTTAAGTGCTATTAAACTAGACCTCGGTTTTTAAGTTTTGTTTGTTGTATGAGATTGACAATCAATCGAAATTGCAGGCAGGCATTGGTAAAAAAAATAGTGGTCTATTAGACAAGAATTACATCAAAATTGAATTTAATGGCCATTAAGAGAAAATATGTGAATACTTATTTAGGTTTTTTATGGAACATTTGCCTTGACAATTGTGATGACAATATTTGTTTAGCCTTACAAATAAATCATCAAATGCGAATAAAAATATGTTGATAACAAAAACTTGGTATTTACCCAGCAATATTTATGATATTCAATTGATTATTAAAAACAAGTGATAGATATAAATATTAATATTGTTATGCATTTCTGATTTATTATACACAATTATTCATCTATGTCCACACTTCTGCAAACATTTGAATTCAGTCTGAAGTTTAAATGTCTTGAACAAAAAATATTACTAAAAATAAAGCCTCAATATTTTTTACCCAGAAACATGTTGTCCAAAAAAACTAATATATAAACTCAACATTTTGCAAATACAATTGTCTGTTTCTATGCAGTCTTAAAAACATATTTATGTTTGAATGATTTTTTTAATCATTTGTATTCATTTATTCACATATTGCCAGAATAAATGTGACTTCATCAGTCATAATGCAATTTTTTAAATAGCTTACTACAAAATGTTCACCATTTTGTGTTGGCATGACATGTGCAACATCAATATCCCGTAACCTCAATAGTCAATGTAACTTTTAGTGGTCAAATGTGAAATTAAGGCATACTAAAGGACTGTTACTCAATTCTTCATTATGCACATAAAAAAATACCACAAATCTTCATCATATGGAGATATCTTGTAATAACCATCTTTTAATAACCATCTTCTAATAATCATCTTCTAATAACCATCTTCTAATAACCATCTGTATAGCTCACAGGTCAAGGTCATTCCTTATGGTCAAAAGAGATAATTTGGAATTTAAACATAGCTGTGATTTCATCATTCATAATGCAATTTTAAAATAATAATATATTTTCACCATGGTTATGGATAATATTTGTAAGCGCAAGCCCAAGGTTAATGTCACACTAGTTGTTAATAGCCAAACATAGGCATGGTTAAATAATAACAAAGAGTTAAACATTTATACATGCATTAGGCAAAACTATATTCCATTTAAATCTGTTTCACTTCTACTACTTTTCATGCAAACGGCAAACTGAAATATGTAATCATCAGAAATACTATGTTAAAATAGTATAAATATATATGATAATAGTATAAATATATATGATAATAGTATAAATATATATATGAGCCATGCTCTGTGAAAAGGGGGTTTAATGCATGCGAGCAAGGCTAATCAGGGACGACACTTTCTGTCTAAACTAGATATATTTCTTTAAAATAAAAAATATCATAAAACCGAAAACTGTCGTCCATGATTAGCCTGCGCGGTCTTCACAAGCGAATCTGGGATGACACTTTTTGCACATTCATTAAACTCCCTTTTCACAGAGCGAGGCTTCCATGATTTGGGTTATTTTTGTTAAGTCCCTTTAATTGGCTGCGAATCCTAGGCAACCTGCAGCATGTCTATTAGAACAAAAATTAATACAGTATGATTGAGACTATTAAAAGAAAATAATTAGTGTCAAATTTTATATTTGTGGATAAATAAAAAAGTAAAATAAGAAAAATTTATATAATGTGAACTCTTTTTTATTATTCAGGAAAATCTGTGAAAGAGGTGTCCACATTCCTGTGTTGCAAAAAGAAGCAAGGTAAGTAAGACTCATAGCTGCATGGAAACATGTTGACATACAACTATCCACCTGTCTTTCATTGGCACTGTCCCTGACATGCATGTTTCAAGGAAAACATTCCAGTATTCATGGCGTTTGTGTATTTCAAACAAACTTCTACTTTTTAGTGGAAATGTCAGTGTTGCTGTTTTTATTTTATCACTGCTACCTTGAAGTTTGCCTGACATTGTTTTTTCTTAATATTTGCTCACTTTTAATATTAGCATTGAATATAGTTATGTAAGTAATTCTAGCTGAATCTAACTATTTCTGTACATTTTATTCATTCCTCCAAATCAAGATATACAGTAATTGCATCGTCTTGCTAGGTCATGCAATTATAGTTGTTTGTTTCATCGATGTCAATTTTTCTGCGATTTCTCCTTTAACAGTGAAGAACTAGATTTTATTTAATGACAGTAAAAATATATTGAGAGGCAATGACATAAGAAAACTTCAGAACAAGTTATCTTGATTTTATATCTTTTGTCTTTGTGCCATCCACTTACAGACAATAAAGAGACAATATATAAAGTAAATTTCTTACATTAAGAAAAAATGTGGGCTTCTTTTATCTGGACCGGGTGTGTAAACCATCAGAATTTATTATCCAATCAAATCTTGCAAAATGACATAAATCTCAATAAACAATACATCTTAAGGGTCACAAAAGCCCTTACAATGCAAAAATAAAGTGAAGTCATTGCACTGGAATAATAAATCTTCCAAAATGACAATGAAATTCGTAGACAATTTCCACTTTACATAAACCAAGCCCCATATATAAATGTATTTTTTACAAATTTAGACAACTCTCCTTATTGTGCCCATGTTTGTTTCAAGTGGGTTGTTTGAGATAAAACAATATCAATGTTGACTTTAGCAATCCATACTTTTTCCTTATATTTGTCTAGCAAACATCGTAAATGTGTAATAGTTGTTTTGTGTGCAGTTACTAGGGGGCGTAAGGCATTATTTTCGTGCTAGGATGATATTGCAACAATTGCCTCTTTCATTGTTTTTGAAGCAGTATAAGTAGCTATTAATGAGCTTATGTTATCTTTATAGATATAAAAATGGTTTACAAATATGTTTAAATATTAGGTGTGATATATTGAGTAAAAGAGTTTTAATTGCTTTATTAACCCTTTCCCACTCCGAGGCAAAGTGAAAATGGCTATGTGCAAACAGCATAAAACCAGAACAGCCTGCGAGTAACTCACATTCTGTTCAGGTTTTATGCTGTTTGCTGCTTATAAGTATCTTGGAAATGAAACCTTTAAAACTTTATTGCCATTGGTTATAGAGTGATGTCCAATATATCGAGAGTTGGATGTTGACACTTTTTTGCTTCACGTACTTTTCTATTTTATCCGACATTTATAACTAAATGCAGTTTGGTCCAGATTTTTTGTGCTTCCATTATACATCACAGTCGTGTAGTGCGATAAACAATAACCCCACTTGCCCTACATAACAAAATTAACAGTTTTACATGATTGTGTGTCACCTTTGAAAACATTCTCTCTTAAATTTGCTTTTAAAAAACATGATTTTTTGGTAAGCATATCGGCCGTTCAGCGCTGAGGAAGCTGTATATATGCTGTTCCCAAGTAAAGGACTGGTGTACATAATAACTGTAAATGTAACAGATCAATACTGACCTATCTCCATGACTAGCCCTGTAGATGCAGGGTACAGGACTTGCTATTAATTCAGAGAGAAAAAAATCTGCATTTTTATTTAAAATTCAGTTCAATAATTTTAACAAAGAGTAAATAACTTAAGAGTTATTTGTCTCCACTGTGCAAGGAAGTTTTTATTTTGCAGTCAAATATTAAAGCCAGACTTTCACAGAGGCAAAAAGTATGTGATGTTGTACATGAAGTGTAATATGTGCATGCTTTTAATAAGAACAAAGTATTTACACAAAATAAATGAGAACTGTTTATTTGTGGCTAGGGTTTGTTAACTTCACATAAACAATCAAACCTGGCAATACTCTTCGGATTACAAATAAAATAATATGCATATTTGCTTTTGAAATATACTGTAAATTGTCACTTTCACGCCTCCATGTTTTATTTCCACCCCGTTTTTATGCCCCTGGATTGAATGATCGGGGGCATATTGTTTTTGGCCTGTCTGTCTGTCTGTCATTCTGTCCCAAAACTTTAACCTTGGTTAAAGTTTTGCGATAACTTTGGCAATATTGAAGATGGCAACTTGATATTTGGCATGCATGTGTATCTCATGAAGCTGCACATTTTTAGTGGTGAAAGGTCAAGGTCAAGGTCATCCTTCAAGGTCAAAATTAAAAAAATACAATCCAAGGGAAGTAATAATCTTTTAAAGGGAGATAATTTCTAAACCTGCCAAATCATATATTGAAATTTTATTTCAAAGTGGCGCAATAGGAGGCATTGTGTTTCTGACAAACACATCTCTTGTTTAAATTCTAAAATGAAGAAAAAAGATCTCATTTGCCAAAACGAGAGCACAGACAGCGTTGAAAGTCTATTGGCAAGGTAACAGGAAGTTTCTGTTGAATTAAATATTAAAGGAACAGTTGATTGAATGAAAATCTTAAAGTATATGTAAAAAGAAAAGTTTTTTTAAGAATAAGTACACATAAATGAAACGAGAAGTGGTGAAATATTTCAAACCATCGTATATAAATCGGAAAATCAGAAATATGTATCAAGGGAGCTGGGTATTTTGCCAGCAAGTAAATGCCTGGATGTTAAAGTTATTTCTTTATTTAGTTAAAGTTATAAGCGGATGCGCTACCATTGCGCCACACAAACTTTTACCTCTGTATAGTTAATGTTAAAAGCTTTGGCCAATAACAGAATTGTTTTTCAAACGATATTTCTTTATTTTCTAAGACGTTTTTTCTCTCAAAATGGTCTTCAAAAAATTCACTGAAAATGGCGTTAAAAAAATTCTCAGAAGAAAATCTTCTAAAAAAAGTTTCGAAGTGAAAAAATGTAAGAATTAAAAAATTCAATGTTAATTTTCTTATCTATTTTGTCTGTCAACATCCGGGCATTTTTACACTCAACCGACCAGACCGTCTTCGATTTTTGGTTATTAAGTCCACAAATTTGTGGTTATTAAATCCATTAGCTCAAGCTGATGGACAAAAACTAGCAAATGGAACATAAAATGGCTGCCATTTTACTATTGCGCAATCAAATAATCTGGTTCATTGGGAAAGCTTAAATTGGCATTCAAAAGAGGAAGCGTCATTATGATATGGAGCATGGGTTGTGTAGCACTATATTTTCTGACAATTTTGTAATTTTCTAGCAAAAGATTAACAGTCCACATGCATTTCATGTAAAGCATACAAAAATAAGAATATGACCTTAAACATTATATCACGATCTGGATATATCCTGATCCCAATGTGTGGATCCTGCAAAGCGTTATATAACGGAGTTACAGTGTATAACTAATTGCTTCGAATTAAAGTGGTCTTAATTAAGTGTTGTCTCTTAAAAGCCTGTGTAGATTGCACTGGCTAATATGTGACAATACTTAAACCACATGCATTAATCCTGGTTTTTGCCAGAGCAAGGCTCATATTTAGTAATGATTTTTTACGTTAACATATTGGATGCTAAAGACAGAATTATTCTATAGAAATTTTTTAAAAGTAACTCAAAGTTTGATGGTGAACAAACATACATGGGCGTAAATCATTCTCTTGAAACCTGTAAATTGCAGGCGTTAAGTGGCATGTTTACTTATTAAATTCACAAAAAATAATTACCTTATCTTGTACCACTGAGTTTAAGAAAACATCTGATGGCATTTAACCCTAGGATGGGTTTATTAAACAATACACAACTTAAGGGATTTGTGAGCTTCAAGTGATCTGTTATAGAAACCCATTTGTTTTTTATCTTTATCTTTTTCTAGCGGTGAAACGGTGTGCTTGCATTGTTAAGAAAGACATTTTTAACTTCAATCGCTTCAATATTGCAATGCTGTTGGTTCATACATTAGAACCTCCAGAGTGCAAGATCAATGGGTTCACAGGCGTTTACACACTGGCTGGACGGAATGTAAACACACCGTTATTAGA
Source organism: Dreissena polymorpha (assembly GCF_020536995.1). Classification (NCBI taxonomy): domain Eukaryota; kingdom Metazoa; phylum Mollusca; class Bivalvia; order Myida; family Dreissenidae; genus Dreissena; species Dreissena polymorpha. The sequence continues at coordinate 63,079,927 of NC_068355.1, read as the reverse complement.
ACTTTGTATTTGCAAATATCTCTAGTTATTGAAATATATAAGCAAAATCTCTAGTGCATAAAAGACAGTTTTTCTTGCAGTTTGTGCCGATTTTTTAAGATTTAAAAATAGAATACGTCTAAATTCTGTGTCAAAATTTCACGTTGCGTGCAGCATAACTGTGTAGATTAATGTGACACACATCGAATTTATGTCCAAGAACACAGGCTTATTAAATGAACTTATTCTGATTTATTTGAAATTGGCATAAGCAGCATAACAACTGTCTTTTGTGAACTAATTGAAATTTTTAAGCAAAATAGTCTTTAAACATTTATTTGAAAAAAAGTGTAGGTATTAGACAAGAGAAGAAATTAACAAAAATTGAGCTTAAATGAGTATTAACATGCTATAAAATCAATACCAACCATTAAATTAAATAAGGATATCTATTTGAAGTAACTCAATATAAATTAATTTTAGTAAATTAAAAAAAATGTGTTTTCCTCTCTTTAAACGTTATCAGATTAAAAATCCCCCCCCCCCCACTGGAATGGTGCTGGACCCATCAGGAGTTAGAAAATGGGTATAAATATACACATGAAATGCACGGCTCCTCAGAGTGACACTAAAATGTGAGATCATGAATGCTTAATAAATCCCTGTATCTCTGTATTACTCAATCTTCAATCCAGAGTTTATTAATATCGGTGTACAACCATGCAATTGTTGCTTTGGCCACACTGATTGCAGATTTATCAAATGCCGGTTTGTTAAATAAGGAGATTAAATTAAACGCCACCTATTGGAATATCGGTAATTAATATCTTATAATGAAGACAAAAATGACAAGTTGTACCCTTTGCTCTGGCAGCTGATAATGTGGAACATTGAAACACTTTGGCTGTGTTTTTTTATTTTGCTTTTAAATTACCAGTTTATTGAAAAGGTTTGTTTTGTTTAATTCAGTAGTTTGAACAAGTAAACAAACTAGTTAATGATTAACTGGATCCATTCAATTTTTCGACAGCATATTACATTCTTTATTATTTATACTTTAATTTTTTATGAATTATTTCCAAAGTGCATATAACCTAGAATTTTATTCTCACAGACTTTGTTATCAAACAATATTTCAAATTCCAAAAATGATAACACATTTTTTCTACAGGATGAAGGCTTAAGATGAAAATTGTATGTCACCAACAAATAATAAAATTCAGCATTAATAGTAACTCCACTCGGGAGGTTAAACAGAGGGTAGATTACCAACTGCCTGAAATCTTGGGCTCCTGTCACATAACTTAGCTTCTATTCCACTTATCACACAGTTATCTGCCTTTATCTGAGCTGTTAGCTATAATTACCCCCCTTTTATCATAATAAGCCACTTATTTTAGACTTGGTCTGGAGCAGTTATTTGGTAAGATTATAGGTTTGATGCTGTGCAGAAACAACATCAGAAGAGTATGAGACAACTTGCTACCACAAGAAATGACGTCTTGGACTAATTTGTTTGTCAAGTTGCCATTATGCAATATGGGTATCTTTATTTATGAAAATTTTATGTCTGTTTTTTATTTCTAAATGATGATTTCATGATAAAGATTAAATAAATTGTTTGAAATATCTGTAGTATAACCAACTTTGCTGCAATCAGGAATGAGGCATCAAAAGTATCAAATAAGTATCAAGTATCAAACAAATTATTTTGGTGTGTTTTTTAATTGATATTGAATGGCCAATGTGCTGTAAAAATTATCCTGAGAAAGATTAATAGTGTTCAGGCTGGTGCTCGATTACAATTTTAAGTCTTAGCCTTATCACAGTTCTTACTATTTCAATTATTTTAACTTGATGTTTATTGCAGTTATGTTAATGTTGTAATGATGAAGTTTTAATATGCTCCCCCGAAAATTTTGGGGGGAGCATATAGTCGCCGCTTTGTCTGTCCGTGCGTGTGTCCGTCCATCCGTGCACAATTTTTGTCCGGGCTATTTCTCAGCAATTAATGACCGAAATTCAATTAAACTTTATGGGAAGCTTCACTAGCAAGAGGAGATGTGCATATTATCAGCCGGTGCTGGTCTAATGATTTTTCACAGAGTTATGGCCCTTTGAAATTTTCCATTAACTGTACATATAGTGCAATTCTTGTCCGGGCTATTTCTCAGCAATTAATGACAGGAATTCAGTTAAACTTTATGGGAAGCTTCACTACCAAGAGGAGATGTGCATATTATCACCCGGTTATGGTTGGATGATTTTTCACAGAGTTATGGCCCTTTGAAATTTTCTATAAACTGTACATATAGTGCAATTCTTGTCCAGGCTATTTCTCCCCAACTACTCAGTTACTGACTGGAATTCAATGAAGCTTTATGGGAAGCTGAACTACCTTGAGGAGATGCACATGTTATTTGTGGGTTCTGGTTAGATGATTTATTTAGAGAGTTATGACCGTTTGAAATTTTTTAGTTGCTGAACCATCCATCGTATTATTTTGTCCAAAGTTATGCGCCTCAAGACGTTTCCTTTTATCTAAATATATAGTGCAATATTGTGACCAAAAAAAACTTTGGGGAGCATCACCCGTCTCCGACGGTTTCTTGTTTTAATGAACAGGTTTTGTAGAAATGGTATAATGCATTTTTAATACAATTTAAATTTGCCTTTACATCAAGAGGTAATTTGGAGTGAACTTTATTTATATAGAGTGGTATAATCAAACACTATTATATACCTGCCAGGATTATAAATGAATTTTAGCCCACATGACAATGAGCTGTCATGCGATATGGGGACCCAATCGACTGTGGTTCTTCTTGATTTCTTCTGCAGTTTGTGACCATACCTTGGCAACTGGGTGGCACAGTAGCTATGTCGCCTTTATCACATAAATCCATTGTCTGGGAAGATAACAATACAGGTAGCTGCTCAAATCCTAAGTGCCCAATTTAGTTATCACGGCCATTGACAGAAGTCTAGTGTTTTATCTGCGTTTCTGAAACGCTTTTATCTAAAAGGGGAAAAGTGGTCCAAAGAATGGTGGGCATTGTTATAATAATTCGCAGGTAGTCAAGATCACATTGCTTGCATTTAGTGTTTGCACAACAATCTTCATATCAGGAAGGAGGACAATATTAATGGCAAACACAAAAAAGCATTATCATGGGTGAAGTTGCTTGTTGACAACCAGTCAAGATTCCATTTGTCTCCTATCAGTAAACTGTCTCATTCGATTGTTCATATGTTCATTTGAAGGAAGTTTGTTCTGAACTGAAAAACCTAGTTTAGGCCAAAAGTGTTGTCCCTAATAGGCTGTGCAGAATTCGCAGGCTTATCTGGGATGACATTACACCCATGCATTAAGCCTTGTTGAACAAACATGATAGTTTGACACTCAAAAGAACTTCAAAGGCGTAGATTCCTAAGGTGGTGTAGCCTGCGGTCTTAACATTTACCTAGAAATTAAAAAACATAAAAATGAAATAAAATCAGAAACAATAAGAATTGTTTGGGGTCAGTGATAAATCAGAAAACAATGTTTTACAATAAAAGTATTTTCATTTATAGATTTAAAGGGGCCGTCCAACAGATTTTGGCATGTAGTGATGCTTTAAATGCTTTATATTGATAAATTTAAACATTTGAACTATAAATCTCCAGTAAAAAAAACAAGAATACAATTTTTTTTAAAGGAAAAAAAGTAACCCTCAACAGGGTTCGAACCACTGACCTCTGGAGTCCTGGGTCCTGGAATAAAAAGCCTCCCGCCTAGACCACTCGACCATCCACGTTCACATAAAGGGTGGATGTATTGTTAAGCTATATAAGCAATCCTTGTAGTTTCCCAAAATATCGAATCGCGTCGATACGACGCTTTATCTGTTGGACGGCCCCTTTAAGTGGCTGTTTCTGTCATAGAATCAACACATATAATTGTCAATTTTAGTCTATAACAAAAAGATTAGATCAAATGACAGCAGCTAGTGCTACATTGCATCTCTTCAGATTGACTGACTAACTAGATGATACAGGGACAGCACAATATACCTACTATCTTCCAAACACATAATGATACACAGAGCAATAAGGAGTTGAAGAGTTTAAGGGAGCATGGCTAATAGGGGAACTCATCCTACAGGAATTTAAGACAGCATTATTTATTTGTGAAATTGAAACTCAAAGTAATCCCATTTTTTCAGTACTTTTCTAGAAATAGCAGAATACATTTTTTGCAGATGAACAAATTGACATACAGACAATATTAGCCTAGGGTAAACCTATAGTCCCCTACAATAAAAAAATATTTATCAATAAAAGAATATAATGTTTATATGCTGTGATAGATGACATTTTTTTCTAAATATACACACAAATATACGTTGAATCTACATTCTAGAAATGAAAAAAACAACTTAATCCTACAACCCTTCAAATCCGCCTTCACATTTATATACACAAAGCTTTGCTCCTGTGTGCCCTAACGTAAGACTTATATATGCTACCATAGACTTTTTGAAATTTTGGCTAATGTTAAAATAATTGCAAGTAACAGTAATAAATAAAACAGTAATGAAGTTCCAGAAAATACTAAAGATCCTTCACAACATGAAATTGATTGCGTTTAAAGCACAAATAGATGTGCTCCCTGTTATCATATCTGGAAGGTATATTATTTGATCATGCACTTGATTACATGCTGGACATTAATTCAGACAGTTCATCATATTTCCTTGTGATGTGTACTAATTAAATGTAACAAAGTCCTTATTAACAATTATGGTAAAGCTTGCATGCATACTTGGAAACACAATAGTATGAATATCTTATCTGCTAAATTTGGTATCGGAAAATCACCTTCAATTTCCTGTGACGAAAATTGGTTCATCTTTATAAAGAAAGCAAGTGGACTTAATCAACTTTGAAAATCATTTTCAAACAATGCCACTTGTTTACTAGAACAAGAATGATAATGCAATGGTTTAATAATATTGTAAATGACCAGCATGTTGCACACAGGGATCAGAATTGTTGTTGGAACTTTTCCAGTTGTTATGGGTAATTGTTTGTAAAGAGACGAGCCGTGATCATTAATCATGATTCATCATGGTGTGAAGTAAATCAATGGTTTCTGTGCAGTAAATATAATTAAACACTTTGATATTTTTTTAAACTAATTTTCAAGGTAAAACACCAGTAGATTCATAGTATTTTTCTTCAATTTTTTTTTCAAAGAATACTATCAGAATAGCAAACAGTTTGGATCCTGATGAGACGCCATGTTCTGTGGCGTCTCATCTGGATCCAAACTGTTTGCAAAGGCCTTCAAAATTCGGTTCCAGCACTGAAAGAGTTAACCCTTTGCATGCTGGGAAATTTGTTGTCTGCTAAAATGTTGTCTGCTGAATTTCTAAAATAAGCATTTTCTTTGTTGTTTAAAAAAAAAAAACTACCAGAATAGCAAACAGTTTGGATCCTGATGAGACGCGTGTTGTTCTCTGGCGTCTCATTTGGATCCAAATTGTTTGCAAAGGCCTTCAAAATTCGGTTCCAGCACTGAAAGAGTTAACTTCACCAAATTAGCTGATTATATACTGAATTTACTGCCATACAAATAATCACATTGTCTTCCATAAAATGTCTGGATATAAAACTTAACCAATATCTTTTACATTTGTATATAATGCTGACAGATTTACCAGTTTCAACTGCAGATTGCACTTGGAATGGAATAAAATATTCAAAATGATCTCATGGTTTTTTGTACTTTTTCCATTTATTATACATGCTTCTCACTTAGATCAGGCTGAATAATGCAAAACATGGTGGCTTTAATCAAACATCCCTGAACAATATTGTCCATGAATTCAATTTCCAAAGCACAATACAGTATGCGTTGAATCGTCGCTAAATAACAAAAAAAACTTTTTAATCCCTGTGGATTCAGCCATTGTTGTATTGTGCATTGATATTTTCATATCAAGAAAACAATATTTCCAATGTGGTTGGTGAAAGGGAGCAGGGATATTCCATTTTCTTCCATTCAATATAAGAATGTAATAAAAGATTGACCCTTGATTAAGTGGAATCCAAACAAAACGTTGGACGCGTTTCACCTCTGCTAGAGTGAGAATGGACAAAGTCATTATTGAGCGAACAATAAAGGGATTTGCTATAACAATGTGCTAATAAACTCATCAGCCTCCATTGTGTGTAAAATCATTACATTTCTATTTAGAGCACACGCTGTTTTTCCATATAGGCGAAAAAAGTAATAGCTTTTTAGTACATTTCAGATTGGTTTTAGTGTCGATTTCTAAACATAATTGTGTGAATTCAATTGTACATTATGAGGACTAATCCGCCTAGAATTATAATGATGAAGCACGTATTAGAGCGAATATTCACTGCTGAATGCACAAACAGAATATCATCACGTTTGAAGCATTTCTGACAAGTTAATATTATTTTCATCACATTATCTTTTCATACATATTTTTTCACAATCCATATTGGATGATGACCACCCATGAATACTGTATTGCTTTCTGTATATGGAGAGATTAAATAGCACTGTCAAAGGTATATGTTTATCAGGTAAATGATTTGAATATTACGTTTTATTTATCACTCAAGTTACCATATTTAATGATATTGATCCAGTATAATCTTTAAACAGGGCTGTATTTGCACACAGACTGCATGGTGAACTATTGTAAATATGAATATCTACTTAGGGTGATGAAGCATGAAATGTTGAAAACTAAAACTATATTTGATATCAAATGTCTGTTAAAATCAACAATAATATAAAACAAGAAAGAAAAAGCAGAGCATTATAAAACCCTAATTTTAAAATAAATGTTTGTAATATTGAGTTTGTTAGGAGACAGTTCCTCTCTAACAACTTTGGCTTGTCTTAAACCTTTACCCCTTAGATACCTATTTTGATGCATTTGTAATCACTTAGAAAGTTAAATTTAATTAAAGACTTTTCTTACTATATTCAAGTTTTAATTCCAATCGTTAGACAGCAAACAGCATAAAACCTGAAAAGACTGCAAGTTACTCTCAGGCTGTTCTGGTTTTATGCTGGTTGCAAAAGACATATTCACTTTGCTTCTGATGGGGAAAGGGATTAATTAATAGTGTATGAAATTAGACATTAATCATGTTTTACCTTCTGAAACCATTATAATTTATTTATAGTAAATACTTTGAAATACTTTTATTGCCTGACACCTTTTAAGCTAGCACAAACACTGTAATTGTTTAAATTGATCATCTGCAAAATGTAAGTGTCATACAATAATATGTGTATTATGTATTTTTATAGGATTTCATACCGCAGCAGTTTCCATATTAATTTTCACTGTTCAATGCCAGTTGGTTCCATTGTAGTTTGCACATTTTAGTATGACCAAGTTAACTCTAAGTATTAACAAGAGATTTTAAATGACAATACATCGATAAAAGTGATGAATTATTGGGGCGTACTGAGGGTATCAGAC